>NW_012108652.1:919100-958736 GCF_000951045.1 Mandrillus leucophaeus
AAAACTGTACCATTATGAAATTCACAACTGGATATATGATGGACCAAGCCTCTTTCATAATACTCATGAGAACACAACTTGTTTTCCGAACCATTAGCTACACACAGAACAGGCTAATGTAACATAATTATTACAGAGTATTAATCCTTTTCCCCTCAAATTTGCTAAAAAGATGGTCGCCTGCATTACTTATCTTAATATTCTTACAACTTTCACTGCATTAGACATCTAATGAAATTGAATCTTCTACATGGACCTAAAAGAAACCTGAGGATACCTGGTTTTAGCCACAACTGTCTTCTCTAGATTGCAATTACACAATACATATGCAACTTACAGAAAACACCTTGGTGCTATTTTACTGCTCCTAACTATATGTAACAATTTCTGTGCTCACTTCGGCAGCACTTATACTAAAACTGGACCGATACAGAGATTAGCATGGTCCCTGTACAAGGATGACATGCAAATCCACGAACCCTCCATATTTTTTGTATATATATACCATGAATACTACACAGCCACAGAAAAAAAAGGATGAAATGATGTCCTTCAAATAAAATAATGTCCATGGATATAGTTGTAGACCATAATTCTAAGTGAATTAACACAGAAACAGAAAACCAAACATCCCATGTTCTCACTTATAAGTGCAAGTTACACACTGCGCACACATGGACATAAACATGTAACACTGTGGACTACTAGAGGGGGGAATGAAGGGAACATGGGTTGAAAACTACCTACTGCATACCATGCTCACTACCTGGATGCAATATTACCCATGTAACAAACCTGCACATATACCTCCAGCATCTAAAATAAAAGCTGAATTTTAAAAAGAAAAGAAAAATTTCCTCTCACCACGACCTTTTCCACCTTTTATTTTCCTCCTTTTAACAAGGTCAGTTTTTGAAGGGACTTCAAAGTCTCAAATATCTAGTGTACATACTCTTTTATTACCATTCTTTACCACTAGTTATACAGGCAGTTCCCCAAAACTGGAATGAAAAGCAAAACAAAACCCATGGACAATGCTCAATGCCATAAGAGGTAATCAAGAATAAAGAATTATTTTTCCTTATCCAGAAAAAGTTTATTATTAATTTCTCTAGAGATAATAATTCTAAGAATTTTTCCAGAAATTTATGGCAGTATCTTATTACCTTAGTTGCCAAAAAGTACCCTGAAGAGTTTAAGTTCAACATTCATGATATATGACTAGCACTGAGAGAATTACAGGTGAATGTATCTTCTTCCTACTTTGACTTTTCTTCCCAGATATTCTACAAAATGCATTACTTTTTTTAAAAGAACCCGATAACAAAATCAGATAATCGCCATTGTGTACTACAAAATATACTCTTATCATAATTATTAATTTGAATATTATCAAGCACCTAGATCTAACTACCGATCTATAGGGAATACAGGGGATACTGTTAAACTATTTTAGAGGGAAGTACTATGCAAAATCTAGATTGTAGAAAAATTCTACAGAACTGTTTTCCTCATCATATACATTTTAACAAAAAAGAAGTACCTATGGATAAACTCAGAGACAAATCAATTGCCATATATGAACCTAACTCAATCCTGATTTGAGTAAACGTAAAAAAATTTTTTGAGACAGAGAAATTCTGAACAGATACTGAATACTGGCATCAAGAAATTACTTGATTCTGTTGAGAGAGCAATAATTTCCTAAATTGTGAAAATTTTAAAGTGGGTTATTTATGATGGGGTCTCACTGTCACCCAGGCTGGAGTGCAGTGGCATGACCTCGATTCACTGCAACCTCTGCCTCATGGGCTTCAAGCGATCCTCCCACCTCAGCCTCCCAAGTAGCTGGGACCACATGCACCCACCACCACTCCTGGCTAATTTTTTTGTATCTTGGGTAGAGACAGGGTTTTGCCATGTTGCCCTGGCTGGTCTCAAACTCTTGAGGCTCAAGTGATCTGTCCCTCCTCAGCCTCTCCAAAGTGCTGGGACTACAGGCATGAGCCACCATGCCCAGGTGATACTAGTATTTTTAAAAATCAATTATTAGAAATACATAGAAAAATATTTATGGAAAAATGTCTGATCTGCTTCAAAAGGATAGTTACTGAGGGAAATGGGGATGATCAGAGATACATAAAAAGACTGGCTTGAGAGGAAAGTGAAGCTGGGGCTGGGCACAGAAGCTCACACCTATAATCCCAGCACTTTGGAAGGCTGAGGCGGGTGGATCGCTTGAGGTCAGGAGTTCAGGACCAGCCTGGCCAACATGACAAAACCCTGTCTCTACTAAAAATAAAAAAATTAGCAGGGCATTGTGGGGCACACCTGTAAACCCAGCCGCTCGGGAGGCTGAGGCACCAGAATCATTTGAAACCGGAAGGCGGAGGTTGCAGTGAGCCAAGACTCCATCTCACAAAAAACAAACAAACAAACAAAAAAAGTAAAGCTGAGTCATGGGTATAAGAGTTCATTAAATTATCCTATTTTTGTACATGTCTGAAATTTTCCATAACAAAAATAATTATGCAGTAAGTATATTCTTTCAAATGTGTGGCACCTATAGATTTACCATAAAATATAAATGTTTCGAAACACCAAATGCATGTAGCAATGTATTTCCTTTTATGCAATTAAATGTTTAAATAGATATTAGAACAGATTTTCCTTTCTGACTCTTTGGAAAGTCCTACTGTATAGATCCTGACATACAAAATTTATACCAGCTATGATCTGTTAATACTCTTCAAAAAGCAGCAGGGCCTAAAATTTAGTTCTAAGTTTCTTTTTTTGGCTTCTGTTAACTGTCATAATCAAATAATACCTTCATATCGTGGAAATCCTAACACTTAAACTTTTTATAATGTAACAGTATGATATACAGGAAAGCAATTAATGATGTGTTAGAAGATAAATTAGTCTTGTTACTCATCATTTTGGACATGTCATTAAATCTCCTTTTGCCTCCTAACGACACAGAATAAACTTATTCTAAAACTCAAGAATTGCAACTGCTCTACGACACTATTGTAGAGAAGGTGGGGGCACCAAGAGCAGGACACAGACATGGAAGTTATTCAGAATTAAAAGTTCAGAACATGTGCTCTGTGTACAGCTTACTTGTAATATTGTTTCTGTAAAGCACTCATTTCCATTCTTAAAATCTGCTCAACCTTGGCAGGAAGAGATTTTTCCACATCTTTCTTAACTCGGCGTAACAGAAACGGCTCAAGTTCCTTGTGAAGGCTTGCATAACCATATTCTCTCCCTTTGCCATGTTCTTCTTCAAAATCTTCCCAGGAAGAAAACCTTTAAAATTTAAGAAATTGGAACAATCACTAGAAAAAGTCAAACTGCATATGAGTTTTTTTTTTTTTTTTTTAGGAGAGTCATTTATAAACAAAATACTACAGATTTTTAGAATAAAAAATTAGCTAAAAACTTAGTTACTGGCCGGGCACGGTGGCTCACGCCTGTAATCCCAGCACTCTGGGAGGCCGAGATGGGCGGGTCACGAGGTCAGGAGATGGAGATCATCCTGGCTAACATGGTGAAACCCCGTCTCTACTAAAAATACAAAAAAATCAGCCAGGTGTGGTGGTGGGCGTCTTCAGTCCCAGCTACTCTGGAGGCTGAGGCAGGAGAATGGCGTGAACCCAGGAGGCAGAGCTTGCAAGCTTGCAAGCTTGCAGTGAGCCAAGATCGCACCACCGCACTCCAGCCTGGGCGACACAGCGAGACTCCATCTCAAAAAAAAAAAAAAAAAAAACTTAGTTACTTCTAAAAATTTCCCTCCCAAGAAGATGCATGATGAAATATAATTAGTTTTATAAGTTATGATTCTTGAATCAAGTGAATATGAAGTATTTTGAGGTATGGGAGTAATTATCACTAAAATATTTCTCAAAAAAAATACTTTTAAAGTTCTGGACCTACTGAAAAAGAACAAGTAGTGACCTTAGGGAACTTATTTAGCCTAGTCTAGTCTAGTTTTCCTCATTTAGAAAAAAGGATTGCCAGCACCTCATTGTTGTTACTCCTACTATTAAATACAAAGAATGTTACTATGTTAGTTTTTCAAGCAAGGTATATTTTGAACATGTGCAAAATCAACTGTTGTGATTTATAACACATGGCTTAAGTTTACTAACAAAATTGAAAAATTGAAACGGTATTACAAACTACCTGACCTCATTTTCCTTTTTTAAAAATTCTTAGTGATCTGTGATCTAATCTTTTAGGGCAATAAAAACTCTTACTGACCTTATTACCTGGGTTTCTTCCCACTAAATATAACCACACAAAACTATGATTAAAATTGTAAATTTGTCTTACTTTTCTGGCATAATGAAATGTAGCAAAGACCAGAGCTCTTTGAGGGAATTCTGTAGAGGAGTTCCAGTGATAAGAAGACGATGATTGGATTTAAAATCTATTAAAGTTTTATAGAGAAGGGAGTCATCATTCTTTAATCGGTGTGCTTCATCAACACCTATAAATGCCCAATTTAGACCTCCAAGGAATGCCTTAAAATACAAAAACAATATTTTGAGAGAAAAATGGAATTCAGATTTAGCCTTACCATTAAATCTGAACTCTATTATTAAAATGAAACAAAAATTAAAAACACGCTTTGTCTAATTTTCAAATAAAAAATTGTAATTTCAAGATTACAACACACAAGTAACTCAGCACATATTCCTTCTATGACAAATTTAACCACTAGAACGTAATATCAAGCTAAAGTTTTTATTAGCTTATAAACATAATTAACAGAGAAAAATCAGTAGTGTCATTGAAAATTTTTACAAAAGATTTTTAGCCTAAGCCCAATAGAAGCCTCTATTAATGTCAATATGAAAAAAAACTAAGACACAAATTCAGAACAGCATCTTATTCCAAGTGCAGGTACAATTCTTTGTACAACTTTTATGAACTGTAGAAATCTCTTAAACTTAGGTCTCCAAGTTACAGCAAGCCTGATTCCACTACTTAAGAGTTGTGTTACCATAGGCAAGTTCATTACATTCTTTGAGACACTCTTGAGTCCCGTTTTCTTTTCCATAAAGTAGAGAAAGCGAATATAAAGTAGATGGAGGAATTAAGTAAGGCAGTATCCATAAAGCCTTCATTGCTTCACACAGGGGTAGCTTAATCCTATTAGTTATCTTCCTTCTCTTTAAAGAGCTTACAAATCAATACACACTATAACAAACTAGTTTCATTAGACCGAGTTGGCAAGGTTTTTCTAAAAAGAGCCAGATAGTAAATATTTCAGACTTTGCGGATAAGTATATGGTCTCTGTTACATATTCTTTCTACGACCCTTTAAATGTAACCTTCCAAAAAGGTAAAAACCACTCTTAGTTCAAGCACCATTGAAAAAATAAGACCACAGGCTAGAGTTTGCTGACTCATGATTTAGGCTATTCTCTCACCTTGGCCACAGCATATGATAAAGAAAAAACTGATATACAAGAGACAAAAACACGTGAGAAATAAATACATACCTTATCCTTTAATAAAATTTCATAAGTTGTTAACAGTATATTAAATTTTAACCGTTTGGTCTGATGATGTGTCCATTCATGAGTTCTTATCTATCAAGAAATTTGAAGGACAATTTTAAGACAAACATCAAGCAAATTATACTTTTACTTACATATCTAAAAATAAAAATCCATTCAAATGTGTAAATGACTATTAATATATGTTTATGTAATAAAAGAGTTTTTGTGGTTTTTTTGAGACAGAGTTTTGCTCTTGTTGCCCAGGCTGGAGTGCAATGGCATGATCTTGGCTCACCACAATCTCTGCCTCCCGGGTTCAAGCGATTCTACTGCCTCAGCCTCCCGAGTAGCTAGAATTACAGGAATGCACCACCACACCCAGCTAATTTTGTATTTTTAGTAGAGACGGGGTTTCTCCATGTTGGTCAGGCTGGTCTCGAATTCCCGACCTCAGATGATCCACCCACCTTGGCCTCCCAAAGTGCCGGGATTACAGGCATGAGCCAGCGCGCCTGGCCTGAGTTATTCTTTATATAGTCCAAAATGCTATGTAAATCTTATAAATAAAGCATAAATACCACAGCATTTGTTAAAAAATGAAGTAAACACAATTTTAAAGCATATCTTTCACAAAAGGTCTTATTTAAGAAAACATTAGTGATTAATTCATTTAATAATGTAATGTTTATGGAGGAAATACGATGTCTGGGGTTGGCTTCACAGTAACTAGGAAAGTAGTGTGAAGAGGTATAGATAAAACAAAACTATCAGTAAATTTGTGAAACTGAAGATGAGAACATGAGGGTTTATTACATTCTTCTGTCTTCTCTCATGTATATTTGAAATTTTCCATTAAAAATGTAAAATATGGGGGCGTGGTGGCTCATGCCTGTAAATCCCCCCAGCACTTTGGGAGGCCAAGGTGGGTGGATCACTTGAGGTCAGGAGTCTGAGACCAGCCTGGGCAACATAGCGAAACCTCATCTCTACTAAAAAAACAAAAATTAGCCGGGCGTGGTGGCAGGCACTTGTAATGCCAGCTACTTGGAAGGCTGAGGCAGGAGTATCACTTGAACCTGGGAGGCAGAGGTTGCAATGAGCCGAGATCGTACCACTGTACTGCAGCCTGGATGACAGAGTGAAAAGAAAAAAAAAAGAAAAAAAAAAAAAAAACCACACAAAACCAGTCAAATATATATATGAAGTAACACTAAACCAAAACTGACTTTGTTATAGTTAATTAAACATGTACTGAGAACTTATTTGTGGCAAGTTCTATGCCAGAAACAAAGATTTTTATAAAGACCAAAACAAAACAAAACCCTTCATCCTTGTTAGGCCAAGAACAGTGGCTCATGCCTATAATTCCACCACTTTGGGAGGCCAAGGGAGGCAGATCACTTGAGCTCAGGAGTTCAAGACCAGACTGGGCAACACAGCAAAACCCTGTCTCCACTAAAAAATATAAAAAATTAGCTGAGTGTGGTGGTGTGCTCCTGTGGTCCCAGTTGCAATGAGCCAAGATCATACCACTGCACTCCAGCCTGGGAGACAGAGTGAAACCCCATCTCAAAACAACAACAACAACAACAACAACAAAAACGCTCGATCCCAAAGACAAGTACATTTTTATTTCTACATTTACAGGGAAACAACTTACCATGTTTCTGCTGTTAATGTCACCTAAATAAACCACAGCATTCATTTGAGAAGCCCATGTCTGAATTTCCCTTTGCCAGGAAGTAAGAGTGGAGAGCGGTACTACCAATAGAAAAGGTCCATATAATTGATGTTCATGAAACAAATAATTCAGAAATGAGATCGTCTGTATTGTTTTTCCAAGGCCCATTTCATCAGCGAGTATGCAACTATTTCCTCTACAAAGTTAAAAAAAAATTAGCATGGAAGAAAATATTCAAATATACAAAGAAACCTTTTTATATCATGTGTATATGTTTATATGAAGTTAAATAAAATTAATCTGATAGGTATTATACAGAATATATCACTTTTATTAACTACAAATAATAAATGTAAAGGTATTTGGGTACTCCATCACTAATGTTGTAAGAAAAGTAAAAGGAGATGACCACTTTAGGCCAGAAGAGGCTTAAAGATTAATAGTATTATGTTTAATCAATTATAAAGACAATAATGCAATTCATCTACTACTAGTAGAGTCCAGATATATTAAGTATTAAATAAGTAAAAAGCATATAGGAAGAACATAGATTAAAAGAAAAAACCTACAGCTAAATTGCAACTGAGAGTCAAAAAGTAGACTGGGGGCCACAGAGGACAGAAAAAAAATGTAGAAGACTAAACGGATATTAAAATAACTAGGAAAAAAGAGAATATTCCAGGAACAGCATGGGATGAGAATGGATATGCATTTTGATTTTTAAACAGAATAAAAACGTATTTTAAAAAGGCAACAATCAAGTTAAACTCAAACTCCACTGGATTTTCTTCCTAGTATGTAATAAATATTGTTTATATAAACTAGGAAATACAAAGAGTAGCGTATCAACTGCCAAAGTCTTATCCTTTATGTAAATGGAAATCTTTTCTGAATTCTGTATTGGTAAAATTCTTACTCTGTCAAATTAAATAGATGATTCAAAATACACTTACTTGCACCAAGAATGAGCAAGCCAATTTAAACCATTCAGTTGATAATCTCTTAATTCTAAGCCCTCATGTCCTCCAATATAGGATGGCTGCTTCTTCAGGGCTACAAATCTTGGCCTTTGTTTTAATACCTTCAGCAGAAATAAAATTATGTAGAATTATTAAATATAAGAAATTATACTAAAAGATGAAAGCCTCAGCTTTACCATAAATTCTTAACTTTCATCTCTCATCATCAAGCTCAGAAATTCCATTACTCAAAATGTATCTGAGGATTCAGTCAATACTGTTTTCTACTATTCTAACAAAAATGAAAAGTGAAATATTTTGCCTTCTTTTTTAAATAAAAATTTATAGAGAAAATTAAGTTCCTGCCAAAATATGAGTCTCATGTATATCACATGCAAAACCTATGTTAAATTGTTCACAACCATTGCTCCAGCCTTAAGCTACAAATAAACCATAAAACTGGCTTAGCTTACCATTCAATTTCTGAATTTCAAGTTATCCCTATGAAGAATGTAATTCTTTTAATAAGGAAAGAAAGTCTAGTACTATACAGATCTCAACACTATCACTAGTAACTTTGGGTAAGTTACAAGGATTCAGAAAGTATTGTGCAAGGTAGTTCTGGATACTTTCCTATATCCCTCCCTCTCCTCTTTCGCTACCTTCTAAGAAAATATCCACTATCTTTAATATTGAGCATATCTCTAGTTTCCAAGAGCTTTTTTCTATTTAGTTTCCCAACCCTTTCCAACAATCGACATAACCAACTTATCTTTCTGACATAGCGATGCTCAACAAGATAAAAGACAGTACAACATTTAAGAAGATATACTGACCAAAACACCGTTTACAATTTTTTTAAAAGAGAAAGTTTCAAATAAAAAATTATAAAACTAAAACTAAAAAACAAAAACACACAACAATTGCAGCAAGTTTACTTCCTGTAAGACCAATTAACCAAGAACTATTCTCCCTTAGTCTATCTGAAATCAGGATCCAACTGCTGTATTTAGGCTTGTAAATATTTATAATGCATAAATATATTTTTAATAATTTAAAATGTTAGACAATACTCACTTTGCAATCTTTAAAAGGAGTGGTTTTTGATTGGTTCCTGCTAAAATACTCATCAATGCACGCTTGAAACTTTTTGGAAATGAGAGCTCCATCTTCCCAGCTGCACTCTGAGTATGGAAGGCCCTGCCATTTGCAGTAATAATCAGGATAACCAGCCGCTGACTTTTGATTGGAATGAGCTGTGAGATAATCAGGCATTTACTTATTTTTTTTTTTTTACATTTAATCATCAAATGCACAATTCTTAGTAAAGGCTACATGAGTAAAATTTAGCTATCTAGTTTACAATACTGTTTTAGTAAGAGCAAGCTACTGTGTTTGATGTGTAAGTGGCAAATTTATGACTTTTTTTCAGATTATTTCAAGCATAAAAAGATAAAGTTTTTTTAACCAGAATCATTTATCACTAACCAATTATACGTTCCACTATTTGATACTGTTTATGTAGATCATCTGTAAGTTCTTGCTGGCAATTATAATATTCCACATCTTCTGGAGAAGCATTTTTCAACCTGAAAAATTATTAATCCGGGAACAGACTTAAAAATCTCCCATAAATAACCTGTCACTCCCCCAATCCCAACACTATTTGTAGCACAGAATCTTCCATTTTGCCACCGTGTGGGCCAAGTTCCAGTAATAAAGAAACTAACAGGAATAAGGCATCATTAATTTTTAACTAAAAATTTGTAATTTATAATGTATGAGACACTCTATGTGACTGTTACCACGGGCAGGTTTAGATAGGTACACCCCTAGGAGTTTTACCTTGAGATGGAATAAAATCATCCCTCAGTACCTGCAGGGGATTGGTTCAGGATCCTCTACAGATACCAGAATATGAGGATGCTCAAGTCCCTTACATGAAATGGCATGGTACTTGCAATATAACCCACACACATCCTCCCCTATACTTTAAATCATCTCTAGATGTTCTTAAAATACCTAACTTTACATTTACAGTGTAAATAGTTGTTACATTGTATTGTTTTTAATTTGTATTGTTGATTGTTGTTTTTTTTTTTCCCTCCGAATACTTTCAATCCATGGTGGGTTGAAACCAAGGATAGAAAAACTGTGGACAAAGACAGCCAACTGTATTATAAAGTCTATAGTTATTTTAGGCTATCATTTGATGTTACTACGTATTCTTTATTAACATAAAGGCTTAGTAATCTTTGAACTATTAAAAAAAAGTATGACATACAGCATACTTACCATCTTTTTGTTTCCTGATCTTTTTTCTTATAATTATCCAATTTTTTCATTCCTCTAACATTCTGCTGCTTGAGGGTTTCTTCTGTCTCCCAAGTGTTGTGGATATGGGACCATCCTTTCCATTTAATTAAATACTGAATCTCTCCTGGTTCTTTGTTTTTTTCAAAGCCTGCATTTGGGTCACCATCTGCTTCAACTGCATAGATGGTTGTAGTAGCACCAGTAGCTGAAAACAAAAGCATAAGATCCTTCCATGTAATCAATTCTGTTGTAGGATTATATTTCAACTCAAAATTTCAAAAATACGAACACAAAAACATAATACTCTTAAAGTATCAGGGGTATAGAAACTTATGGGAAATTCTATTGCTCATAAATAAAACTAAGAATTTCAGAATTATCTAATATAATCCCCTCCTTTTTCAAATTAGAAAAAATAAAAAGACAGAGGTCCACCTGAGATCCCACAGCACTATTCTATAATTATCCACAATATAGGAAATGTGGTCAGGTGGAGGCCCAGCGCGGTGGCTCACACCTGTAATCCCAGCACTTTGGGAGGCCAAGGCAGGTGGCGGATCATGAGGGCAAGAGATGGAGACCATCCTGGCTAACACGGTGAAATGCCATCTCTACTAAAAATACAAAAAATTAGCCAGGCGTGGTGGCAGGCGCCTGTGGTCCCAGCTACTCGGGAGGCTGAGGCAGGAGAATGGCACGAACCCGGGAGATGGAGGTTGCAGTGAGCCAAGATCGTGCCACTGCACTCCAGCCTGGGCGACAGAGTGAGAATCCGTCTCAAAAAAAAAAAAAAAAAAAAAATGTGGTCAGATGGTTATTAAGAAGATACTCAGGCTAAGCAAAGCATACTTTTATAAAACATAAGTAAAACAACAACAAATCCACCCTCTTAGCTTTCAACACTGTTGAAACATCTTTAACACTTTACTCTTTTTTTTTTTTTTTTTGAGATGGAGTTTCGCTGTCACCCAGGCTGGAGTGCAGTGGCGCGATCTCAGCTCACTGCAACCTCAGCCTCGTGGGTTCAAGCAATTCCCTTGCCTCAGCTTCCCAAGTAGCTGGGTCTACAGGTGCGCACGACCTCACCCAGCTAATTTTTGTATTTTTAGTAGAGACGGGGTTTTGTCATGTTGGCCAGGCTGGTCTAGAACTTCTGACCTCAGTTGATCCACCCGTCTCGGCCTCCCAAAGTGCTGGGATTACAGGGGTGACCCACTGCGCCCAGTCCTTTACTCTTGTAAATATTATTTAAATAAGTAAACAATAAATGGTTTTTAAAAAACTACCTCCTTTTCTCCCAATCCGACAATCCATAAATCTTTCTATGGTTTCAAATTCCTCTTCCTCAGGTTGAGGAACGTCCTCTCCGCAGACTTCCAATAGGTCATCAGAATCTGTTTTCATTTCTTCATCCTCTTTATAGCTAACATTAACAGTTGCTTGGCGACGAGAACTTCTTTTATCATTATCATAATCTTCTTCATCCTCCTCCTCCTCAGACGAATCAATCTGTCTCTTTTTTTGTCCAAGAATCTTCTTTCCATTTTTTGACTTAGATCTAGGAAAGGACAAGAAGAAAAAAAAAAAAAACCAAGATTTGAAAAACTATATACACAAAGAATGAACACCTTCTACAATCAATTTTCACCACCAAACTGAGACCATACCTATTTTGAGGTTTTCTGCTTTTGACTTTGTTTTTTGGCTCATAATCAGATTCTGTTTCATCACAACTGCTTTTATCTCTCTCTTCTTCAGATTCTGAATCTGAACCAGACTGAGACGGAGATCCTGACCCAGACATTTGCCAATCTTCACTGTAGACAAAATTTATAAAGCATTTTTATTTGTACTTATACAGCAAATTTTATCCCTAATACAAAGATGATCAAATCAACTAAACTATATTCCAGTTATTATCAAAAATACTGTTGCTTTTACTCATGCTAAAAATGATGAAGCATTTACAGAATAAACACACTCTGGATAATATTCTTCATAGACTTCTCTCACAAGTCTAGTTTTGTTTATCAGTTATACGTCAATGAACAGCAAATAAATGATATTTTAATTTTCACTATAGATGAAAATCTTGTAAAATTATTCTACTTGCCCTCTCAAAAAAGAGATACTAATCCATGCCATTTTAATTCTCTAGAGGCTGTGATTTTGAAAAACATCTTTTTAAACTGATTTTTTAAATAGTGCCCGTTCACTAAGAAAAGCTTACAGAAAAATGTAAAAACAAAACAAAAGCAACATTAGTACCATCTCAAACATTCAATCTGAGTACCTTACTTTTATTATTTTTAGCCTATTAAGTCTACTTCATTCCAATCAACATGTAGAGAAAAATAATGGATGTTAATATTTTGCTATCATAAGAAGTTCAAATGAAAGGCACATACTGAATTCTTATAAATACACTATATCCTATTTCAGCTATGCTTCTGCTTCATTGCTCTGTATCTTTTGCACCAATTGTAACTATGATGAAGGCTACATAAACAAGCGTATATGATCATATCTGCTTATGATAAAAACATAATAGAAGCAAATTTTTTACTTTGAGATCTTTTCAGGGCTTGCATGCCAAGAAGTCTCCATTTAATATTTTTATAACGGAAAAAAAAAAATGGATGATCCAATATACATCTATTAATAGGAGGATCAGAGAGATTTGCAGAAAGAGAAAGGAAAAAAAATCCAAAGATAAATGATTGACCTTTCAGAATAAAAGATAGAACAGACTAATAAAAGATATGAGTCTTCACATTAAAAATGCCTGAATCTTTTGGGAAAAGCAAGTAACCACTTTAATAGGCAGAATATCAAAGGCAAATAGGAAAATAAAAGTCAAGAAAATGGAATGTTTCCAAACCATTAAAATAAACATGGATTGGTATTTTGAAGTATTCTTAATACTTGCTGGGTCAAGATCTTTAGGAAAATACAGTGAGTTTCTAGAATGAGTTCTACAGTATGAAGTACATTTCACATGCAGCTGAATAGTAAGGATAGCTATTAACATAATTATAAGAATCATCCCAAATCAGTCATCCTGTCATCCCTATACTCCTATATTCCCAAGTTACTAAGATTTTCTGACATTACAACTAAGGAGATCACTAAAGTTTAAAAATATATAGGGGGAGTTACAGGAGATAAAGAAATGGCACAATACCCTCGGGTAGTCACAGAAAGATAAATGTTAAAGATAAGATTTATCTTTAAATGGTGTAATGGTGTAAATTAACTTTATAAAATGCCAAGAACTAAGAATTTAGAAGACTTTCCTTTTGACAACAATTTTCATAAAGAAAGAAATATGAAATCATTAAGATTTTTCTAAAATGAAGAAGTCAGTTGAACAAAATGACATACTCTCTATGCTTTTTCCTTTTGACCTCACTTGATGAGTCATCGGAATCTTCACTGCTAGAAGAATCCTGCAGAAAAAAAATAAAGTTAGTATCATCCACTAATGATTAGAATGTAACCATATCAAAATTTTACTTGCTATACAACATTCACTTTACGAATAACAGCACTTGTGAAGCCTTTTTTAATGTAGTTTTATTTATACTAACTAGCTGAAAGGAATTAGTAACATTTTTACTGCAAATTAATATAGCCAGTGAAATTAAGTAAACAGCAAAATGTCAGCATTTTGTATAAAACCTTAAAATCTACCCTCTCTGGAGACCATTATTGTTGCCTAGTATAGCCAAAACAAGAAATCCTAGGTGCCGGCATGCCAAGTTTTGAACTTTTTTCTTCACCATTACTATTACTTTTTGTTATAATTTTTCCTGAATGTTTTTGTGCAAACATACATGTATGCATGCTTGCACACACACAAAAACTGCATTGTTGAAACAATTTACTCTTCCAAAAATATTATGTTGAGAATTCTATTATTTTGTACAAATATGATTTAATGGTATAATATTCCTTCATTCGTACATGTATATGGATATATGTGTGTAGGTGCATATCAAATTTAATTATTTCCCACGGAGTTCACATTTAGTTTATTTCTAACTTTGCTGTGATGAGCAAATGCACACAAATGTCCCACTGCTTATTTTGGATTAATCCCTAAAATTGGAATTATTGGACAATGCAAACGGTGCATTTCAACATTCTTGATATATACACTTAAAGTATTTCCTACTTATTCTTTCAAAGCACCTATTATTTTTAATAATTTCACCAAATACTAGTTAAGTGATGCAGCAGCATGTCCACTTTTAAAATAAAAGCTCATGAAGAAAATGCACCTCTTCTGATCCGCTATTAGATGAGGCTTGATGTTGCTGTTGTTGCTGTTGCTGCTGCTGCTGCTGCTTCCTGAGCATTGCAGATCTCTGAACGGCCAGAATACTAGGACTAGATTTCCAAAACTATAATAGAAATATAAACCAGTGAACGATGAAGTATTAAGAAAATTGCAAAAAAGGTTAATTTATTGAAAAACTGTACCACCATCTTTACTGCCTCAAAGTAATAAAGACTATTTTCTTTACCTATATGTAACACGATTATCATTGCAATATAATTAAATAAAATGCTGAGTTTTAGTTATGTATAAAAAAAATGGTGTGTTGAGTTCCACAGACAATGTTAATCAATATCCTCTTGATGTTCAGAGCATCTAAGTGATAATACGCTTTATTAGTGCAACTCATAGAGTGGTTACCTATTTTATCAGTGTGAGGTGAAGAGGCTGAGTCAGAATATACACCAACGATGTCACTAGGCACATTGTTTTAGTTCAGATTTGGTGGGGGGCAGTAGTAACATTTTTTTCTATGAAGGAAGTGTGTGTCGATTTATATTCTGGCCCTCAAGCATCTTATCTCATCACAGACAGGTACTCTGAGTAACACTGTACACTACCATGAGGTATAGACAAGTTTTTGTATCTCTTGTAGTAGTTTTTTTCAAACAGAATAGCCCCTTATCCTATTCTATCATTATCTTTGAGGAATCTGAGTTCCATCAAATTATTCTGCTAGTAGCAATAAAGTATTTCCTTTGAAGATCTTGAAAGTAGAGATCATACACAGTAAGGTTAACAAGTAGACCTCAGGATGTCTTAAATTTGTATCTATGACACAATGGATATTTATGAAACTCAATTTCTGCGTAAGAGGCAGAAAACGTTTTATTTGCCTGCATGTGGTTTACACTATGTGTTTTCTAGTTCGAAAATGCATCTATTCCAAGCCAATTAGTCCACACGTGTACCACCACGAATGTGAGGATCACTAAAAGTAAATTTTAATTTAAAACGCTGTCTTCTCTAAAAGCTAGATTAAGAATGGTATAAACCAATCCTCTAAATTTTCCCAAAGTAATACAAGCAATCTACCTTTCATTGGGTATTTTATTGATTACCTCAGCTCCATCAACTTTCGGTGGTTTTGCTTGAACTTTGTTTTCTCGGGAAGTGTCTGACTCAGACTCTGACTGACTGCCTGATTCAGATCCGGAGTCAGAGTCACTGCTACCTGACTGGCTACTGCTTCCATCACTACTGCTTCCAGAACTCGAACCAGATCCAGAGCCTGAAGCTGACCCAGAATCATCATCCGACTGGCTATAATTTGAAAATAAACAATTTCAAACAAAATTCATTAGGAATTTAATTTTTCTTAGACGTCAGCAGAAAGCCCCAAATCATTAATTTCACTTCATACTTAATATTTCAACTATCTTTGGCCAACAAAATAGAAAAATAAATTGACTTAATCTATAGTAACAACTGCCATACTTGATAATTTATACGTGATACATTACATACTTGATAGATTTATGACATATTTTATAGATTTTTATGGCTAAAACATAAGCAACAAGATTGTAATCTTCTTCTAAGACAAAATGCAAAATCCACTAAGTACAAGATCCTGGGTTAGAAACCTTGAGAAGTCAAGAAGTTGAAGCCATGATACCTACCTTTATAAAGTTCTAGCAATTATAAAGTAAGCAATGTGCGAAGAAAAGATTAAATGTGTTAAAAAAAACTCTTAACAGTAATAAGCAGAAATTTATTTGTAGTTTCTGCCTGTTTTCAAGTTTCCATCTCTATCACTCCAGGAGAATGTAGTTTATTATAATCGAGCTATGATAAAATATAATTTATTTTAAAAAATCAGTAACGCTTAATAGTTCTTCGTGGATCTGTAGCAATAAATCTGAAATAGCAAATTCTCATATTTCCTAACATGCATACACATACATACAAAAGCAATTAACATTTCATAAACTATCTTTTTTTCCATTTCTAATTTTTAGTCCAAGATAGAGCAGAAATGGTCTGGACTAAACAGTTCATTATATAATTATCCCCAAGGTCATTTGTTTATATGTTGAAAACTAGGGCATTAAATTTCTGGTACATACGGTAGAATCAGATTTTGATGTAATTTCATTTGGCTTTATGAGAAACCACAGGTAACACAGTTTACAGATACACAAGAAAATACAAGCTTCCGGCCGGGTGCGGTGGCTCAAGCCTGTAATTCCAGCACTTTGGGAGGCCGAGACGGGCGGATCACGAGGTCAGGAGATCGAGACCATCCTGGCTAACACAGTGAAACCCCGTCTCTACTAAAAAATACAAAAAAATAGCCGGGCGAGGTGGCGGGCGCCTGTAGTCCCAGCTACTAGGGAGGCTGAGGCAGGAGAATGGCGCAAACCCGGGAGGCGGAGCTTGCAGTGAGCTGAGATTCGGCCACTGCACTACAGCCTGGGCGACAGCATGAGACTCCCTCTCAAAAAAAAAAAAAGAAAATACAAGCTTCCTGTCCTCTTCTGTAATTTTCTGAAATGCCACCAGATGGAGGTATTTACTCTAAGACAACACAGTAATTCTCTTTTTCCAGAGCAAGAATTTAATAATTTCTGCATGAAAACAGAAATAAAAGTTTGCAGGAAGAATTTTGATTCTACAGGTGAGATATATAAATGCTTAAAGTATGAATAAGCATTATTGTGTTTTTAAATCTAATGGAATAAATGTTATATTCAGAGAAACGGTAAATTAAAATTTGCTTCTTAAAGGCTTATATGTTATGAACATCATTTTTGCCATCGTGTCTACTCTCTGGTCACATAGTTTTGAGGTCCAAAAACATCATATTAAATTTTAATTTTTAAGGCCATATTTTACTTGCATCTCTTGCAAGAAATTTTAGCAAGGATATTATAAGACTTTTTTTCCTGACATACAACTTTATTTTTCCCTTAAAACAGTAGGTAAGCAAAATATTTCATTTACTCAATACACTTTATTGAGAACTATCATATGTTAGGCACTGGGGACAGACTGAGATGAGACGAAGTCCTTACCATTAAAAGAACTATTTAACCTTGAGACAGTCATATAAATGGATAAATATCATTATTCGCTATGTTTAAAACAACTGATCCACATGTATGGGGAGCACTAAAGATACAACCAAGTTTGGTACAGTAGTCAGAAAACACTTAGAAGATAAGTGCTGCTAAATGAATTCTTCAGCAAAGAAAGAAAGTGTATCTCTTTCTTTTGAGGAATCTGAGTTCTATTAAATTATTCTGCTAGTAGCAATAAAGTATCTCCTTTGAAGATCTTGAAAGTAGAGATCATACACAGTAAGGTTAACAGACCTCAAGAGGTCTTAAATTTCTATCTATGATACAATGGATATTTATGAAACTCATTTTTTTTCCAGAGTACCTAGCACAGTGCCTCACACAGATGTGTGCTCAATAAATATGTGAACAGTAGATAGATGAATGACTGAATTGTGCGGGCTATTGTGGGCCTGTAATTCTTATTAGTCATTAGTCACTCCAGATGCATACAAACTGCTTGTTAACAAATCAAAATTCTAAAATGAATATAGAAATCTTTCCTTTCACATTCTTTAGGCAGTAGTACTGACTGGAGATAAAAGCAACAACCCGAGGCTAGGCTACTCTAATCGCACGGGTTTATTGTTAGAATGCCTTTACCTTGGGTATTAGAAATACTGAATAAAGTATTTTATTGAGTTGTTCTTTAGTAGGATAAAGAATATGCAAAAAGAGCCAGGAGCGGGGGCTCACACCTGTAATTCCAGCACTTTGGAAGGCAGAGGCGGCCAGATCACCTGAGGTTGGGAGTACGAGACCAGCCTGACCAACATGGAGAAACCTCATCTCTACTAAAAATACAAAACTGGCCGGGTGTGGTGGCGCATGCCTGTAATCCCAGCTACTTGGGAGGTTGAGGCAGGAGAATCGCTTGAACCCTGGAGGTGGAGGTTGTGGTGAGCCAGGATCACGCCACTGCACTCCAGTCTGGGCAACAAGAGCAAAACATCTCAAAAAAAACAAACAAAAAAACAAGATGCAAAAAGAGTAAGGAATCTTATTTACTGCTATAGAATGATCTAAGATACAGTTTAAGTGAAAAAAAAAAGTTTACAGAACGTCTCTTTTGCATAAGAAAGAAAAATATTTATATGTATTCGCTTCTATTTTTTGAAAAGCAACAATGGCAGAATACCACAACTAATTAAAAAATGATCACCTAAAGACAGAGGGAGGGAAGAGCAGAAGGAACAGCAACTGAAATGAGTCTTCAGTTTTAGAATTATGTAAATGTTTTGCATGATTTTTTTAAAAAGAGATTTTAAAAATGAAAGAAAAATATATATGGGGCCAGAAAAAAAAATTATAGACTGAAAACTCTGAGCTAAAATAGGTCAAAAGCCTCTCCCTAATTAAGAAATGTTATTTCCACCTATTGTTGCAAATGCTCTTTCTAAAATAAAAAGCCGATCGTGGCCTTTCTTTTTTAAGTCTTCTGTTCTGTAACAAAGTTCAACAAACATCTATGAGACCTTTCAGGAATCTCTAATTCTCCAATCTATTTTCAATTGGTTGCTCACTTAAATCCCTAAGTTCAAGCTATGGCAAGCTACATGTAATTCTCTGAAAGCCACTTACTCTTTCCACTTCCTGCCTTTGTATCATTCCTTCTCTTTTCTTTTTATTATGTAATTTTTTAACTTGAGTACCACCTCACAGCTACTCCTCCAACAAATCTCTGCCAACTCTATCTCAACCCAATGTTAAATCAGGTATCCTTCCTCAGCACTCCCAAAACTTCTTGAATATATACCTCTATCTTGGTTACGAGCAAACGATGTAATAATCACTGTAGTGTTTTTGTTTTCAGGTACCCCATCTAAGACCTTACGTTCCTTGAGTGCTGGGATTGGCTTATTGCTGCTCTTATGTCAAGCATTAAATGAAGAGTACAATGTTTCACAGGTAGATGAATGACTAAATAAAGTAAATCAAAGAGAAACAGGGGACACAGTTTTACATATTTTACGTAAAACTCACAAATTTGGCTACTAAATCTCTGATCTCCAATTAATATTTTATTTTAGGTAACAACCAGTATTACTAATCTTTTATAAAACTGAAATATCTGTACAACACTTAAGAGTTATCCTTAAAGTATATTAAATCTCACTAGCACAATACTATTAAAGTGGTAGGTAGATTACTAAAAACACTGAATTCTTAATTCAGATAATACACCCATGGAATAAATAAATAAACCCATTGAATTCTTTTCCTCACTTAATTCACAGAAGAAAAACCACCATTAATAGGTACTGTGATAAAATTTTAGTGTTTTCTTAGGGTAAATTAAGGAGAAATACCACATTTAAAAGATAAAATAGTAATTCAAATTAAAGTGTCTTTTCAAGTTTATTTTTATATACAATTTCAAATATAAACTGTAGAGTAATATGAATTATCATGACTCTATCACCCAGCTCCACAATTAGCAACACATATCAATCTTGATTCAACTAAGAAACTATTTGTAAACATTTGCAATACCAATATATCTTAAAAGATCACTTATTTAATATTAAAGATTTAATATTATTAAACATTTAAATTAAGTATACTGAATATTAAATATCCACATCAGGCTATACTTTTAGTCTCATAATTGTTTCTTCCATTCTGCTTTCTAGATTTTGCTAGGTGCACCCGTGTTATCATTTAATATATTTTTCTATCCCTTGTATTTCTTATAAACTGGCTATTATATCTAGAGGCTTGATCAGATTCAAGTTCTGTTCTTGACAAGAATAGTTTATACGTGGTGTTGTGGACTTCTACCAGATGGCATTTAATGTTCTGTTGTTTCCTTTTGTGTGAGATTTAGTAAAAATCTGTGGACTCAGGTACTGCCAGCCTTATCCATCCATTATAAAGCTCCCCATCACTTCATACCTAGTATTTTTTAGTAGCCATTGATGATCATATGTTTTCTTCCATTAATTAGAGGCAGTAAAGTGGTGACATCATTCATCAGTTACTCAAAACATCTTTTCTTCATTATTAGGTAGAATACTTCTATAAAGAGAAACTTCTCCCTCATTGTATTTGTTAACTCTGAGGTATATAGTTCATGAAGGGATTTTATTTCTTTTCCTTATTTACCAGTTTTCAAAATGAGTTAAATCGCCAGCATCTTCTAAAGTTGACCAATAATTTTTTAAGTCCCATTATGAACTCATGGATTTCAATTTATTTTATAAATTTTAATCCACTGTCAGTATCCTTGATGTCCAAACTCTCCCACCTTTTGCCAACAGGAAACCCTTTATTAGCACCTAAGTCCTTCTGACAAGACCTGAAGTAGTCTTTGATAACCTAACTGCCTTTCTAGTATGACAGGATGTACCAGGCTCATCTTGTGTATTTGTTGCCTGGGGCTATAACCCAGTCATTTTATCAAAAAGACCTTCTATTTATAATAAATTAGAAACTAAGCTGCAATACTACTGGACTGGTTGCCTTATTTACGATGTTTCAATGGAATGAGCTAGGATGCGCGTATTTATTTAGAGAAAATACATTAAGAATTCATGTAATTCAAAACTGCAGGCTTTTTACTTCCATTGTATATTCATGTCGTCACTCAGGCTGAGTTGGTTGCAAATGGCACTAATTATTTGCTTTATTTCATTTTTAATAGTTTCAAAATAATACATTATAAACAGTATGATTATTCAAGTTAAGATGACTATGCAATTCTTTTTGTTTTCAGGAATACTCACTTCTACAGTCAAATGACTGCTATAAAGTCAGGTAAAATAATTTATCTCTGTGTGACCACCAATTTGGCACAGTTAGGACCATTTGCTTTTTTAAATAGAGACTGTGCTTTCTTACTACTTTTTATTTTTATGTTGCTTTATTTACTTGGATCCAACTTTGGAGCTACAGAACAAGTTATGGTCAGAAGTTCAGCTTCCATTCCTGACTCCTGTACACTATGTCCTCTCTTCCCGTATAGTAATCATTTAAAAATTTTTTATTTTCCCCTTTTTTAGCATAAGCAAATTATGAATAAGAATGTTTGTATTTCCCCTTTCATAAATAATCATTAACATATTTTACTCTTAAAAAAATGGTAGCAGATTATATACACATTATATCCTGGAGATCATTCTGTAGTAGTAGACATATTTGTGCAACTGCATATACTCCATTTTGTAGATGCACCATAGTTTCATGTCCCTCAAGGATGTACATGTTGTTTTCAGTTCTTTGATTCTACAAATACTGATACGAAAAAAAAAAAATGGCCCTCTGCAGATATTTTTTTTATTTACAACAGTGTATCTTTTGATGTGCTATTTATCAACCAATGTAAACTCATCCTTTCTGAAGTTTTAAATTTACAATCACCTAGTACCTAGATTCTGACTTCTAAATACTACTCCACACTTAAATAAACTACAGCTCCTTTGAGAAACGGCAGGTTCTAAGGCTGCAACAGGGAAGATACAAGATGAGTCTAACAACCTTCCTGTGCCAAAATGAAAAAAAATGCATATATATGGAGGAATGTCAAAAAGTACAGGGGAAAAACAAAAGGACATGGTAGCCAACTTGAAGGAGCTTCCATTGACCAAATCTGATTTGAGTATAAAAATAAAGACAGTTAAGGATCACTACTCAGTAAATAAAACAGGAACCCTTGAGTCGGTGCTGATGACAGAAACAGACACACAGAGGAGGGCTCTGATAGAGCTCAGAATGTCAACTGGTAAATATGGACAGGATATTAGTCTTAGAAAACCATAATTATGCAATCATCCAAGAAAATGCTGATTCGGGCAAAAAATCATCAATGAATACTAAATCTAGGGGAAGAGTTTGCTGAGTAGAATAATTTACATAGACTCAAAGTGTCTTCTCACAAATTGCTTCTTAGCTGTTAACAATTGAATTAGAAATCACAGTGGAGAAACTGGACACCATGTCCTGGTGACTGAATGTAGCATCACTAATAGGGGCAGACAAACAATGTGAGCTCCAGCTGTGAAACAACTGAGATGTATCATTACCTATACAGTTCTCCAGTCAGGTATGCAGAGTAAGGAACACATAACTTGGATATAATGATAAGTGAATACCAGAAAAACCCAAATTGAGAAATATATTCCATAAAATAACTAGCTTATAGTCTTTCAAAATGCCAATGTCATGAAACACAAAGAAAGAGGAACTGTCCAGATTAAAGGAGATTAAAGAGATACGACAGTCAAATGCAATATGTAATCTCTGTACTGAAAGATGATTGACCAAACTGTAATGCAGGCTGAAAATTCAAGTACTGTATTAGTGTAAATTTTCCTGAACTTAATAAACAATACAGGCCTTAAGTAAAAGAATACTTTTTTTATTCTAAAATATGTACTGACTGTTATGGAGAATGGTTTAAAAGAAAAAAAAAAAAAACAAAAAATATATACTGAAGTGTAAGAGGTGTGATTTTTGCAACCTACTATATCACAAGTTTTCTTCATTAACATCCATGATTATGAAATCTTCTTTGCAGGTAGTAAAAATGTACAATGAAGCAAAAATTTAAAAGCCACAGAAGTAAAGTGAACATAACAAGCAACTAAACATTCAATGTAAGAAAAATGGAAATACAATTATCTAATGTATAATGTATCAATAAATTGGCCAAACTAGGCCAGTAGAAATAAAATAACAAAACTTCTTTTCAAAAAATCTGAAAAGATAAAAATGAACATTAAAGAAGGCAAATGTCAAACTGGGCACGGTGGCTCATACCTGTAACCCAGCACTTTGTGGGAGGATGAAGCTGGTGTATCATTTGAGACCAGGAGTTCAAGACAAGCCTGCCCAACATGGTGAGACCCCATCTCTACTAAAAATACAAAAATTATCCAGGTGTGGTGGCACATGCTTGTGTTCCCAGCTACTCAGGAGGCTAAGGCATGAGAATTACTAGAACCCAGGAGGCAGAGGTTGCAGTGAGCCAAGATTGAGCCATGGTATTCCAGCCTGGGTGACAGGGCAAGACTCTATCTCAAAAAAATAAAATAAAATAAAGAAGGCAAAGTCAAATGTATACAATAGCCACCTCAGAAACTGCTAGTAGCACTAGAGAATAGACTGTTTATGTGTATTTAAACATTATATGTCAAAAGCCTTAGATCTATTTTCAATTACATTAAATAACATATATTTATTTACTTCTATTCTTAGCACATAAAGATTTTCTTTCTTGTATATATAATTTCCCTACTTTTTATTTCCTTTTTTTTTTTAATCAGTTAACAGTGATTAGATGAATTAAGATTCCAGTTGGGGGTGTTGGGGAAACCCTGACAGAAGGTAAACTAATTTTCCACAGAATTATAATGGAGGATGGTGTGCTTGACAAAGAGAGCTATAAATAAAGAAATCAAAGAATTTAATTTACTAAAGAATAGAGCACAGTGCACTACATTCTCATCCTATGCCTCTTGTTCCCTTCCACCTATAGCTACTGCTTAAGTGTCAATGTCATTTGAAAGAGCTTCTTGCTAGGCATGGTGGCTCACACCTGTAATCCCAACACTTTGGGAAGCTGAGGCAGGAAGATCACTTGAGGCCAGGAGTTCGAGATCAGCCTGGACAACATAATGAGATCCGTCTCTCCAAAAAAAAAAAAAAAATACAAACTTAGCCGGGCGAGGTGGCATATGCCTTCAGTCCTAGCTACTCAGGAGGCTAAGGTAGGAGGATCATTTAACCCAAGGGTTCGAGGCTGCAATGAGCTATCAACTGTACCACTGTACTTTAGCAGGGACAACAGCCAGACCCTAACTCTTAAAAAAAGGGGAGGCGGCCTTCTTTTAAGGAATTCTTGGAAGAATTTTTGGACACACACTTACAGGGTAAATTCTGGACTAACTTGATGTTCTGAAGTTTAACCACAAATTATTTTCCTCTAGCTCTCTAGCCCTTTCTTCTCCTTCTAGTTGTATTTATATCTGTACACTGGTTAGATGAGCCTCAGGTTTCTGCCACATAGAACTAATTATTTAATTATTTAATTAAAAAAGGAAAATATGATGTTATTTGTTAGTTGGTGCTATGTGCCAGATATTAGGTTCTTATTTAATCCTTTTATTTTCATAATACAGACAAATAAATTAAGGATCAGAGAAGGCTGTGTAAATAAATGCCAACATTGTAATAACAAGGGTACAAATTATGAATATCTATGGAAAACTAAAAGGAAGTTCAGAAAAATAAAAGTCCCTAATTTCTTAGGATGAGAGGAGTAGTTTATTTTTTAAAAAATTCCTTAATGTTCGTGGCAGAAAATGTGCCCCAACCTATCCACCCAGTATCCATTTTGCTTGTCCTCTAGTATTAATAACCATCCCCCCAGTTTTGGTTGACACATGCCCACCCCACTAAAGATTAGCTTTCTCAGTATCTTCTATAGCTCAGTGTAGTCATGTGAGTAGGCTGTGGCCAATGAGATACAGCTAGAGGTGATGGTGATGTGTGATTTCTACATCATAGCCTTAAATATGAAGTGGCTTGCCTTAAATCCTCCCCTTTTGCATCTTCTCCCTGCTAGCTGAAAAGGGTAACCACTAGTATTGGAAGCCATACATTAACAAAAGTAAGGCTGCCCAAAGGTTTGAACTCCCTTACCTGGGAGTGAAAGAGAAGTAGTTATATTTAAGCCTCTGTGTTTTTAGTTCTCTAATACAGTACCCTAACTGTTTCTCTAGCCTAACAGCTGTACTAACTTTGTGAAATAAACATTTTGGAAAGAACATGTTTTATACATACACAATTTTAACTCACCTGCTCATATCCTCAACTAATGAGTATTGAGCTAGAGTTTCTATTGGGAACAAAATGCCATAGGAAAAAAAAAAACTTTATGTGAAAGTAAAAAGATAAAATACAACTGGTGCGATTCCTGACTGAGGAACTGAAAATAGGGGAAATGCAATCACACGCATGGTTTTATGGGGAGTGATTTTAGGACTCAGCATCAGTATCTTTCTCTATACTTTTCCCTCTGTCTGGAGAATGCTTTCTCTCCAAAGCAATCAATAAAACTTTTCACTCTTCAAGACTATTCAAAACCACGACTATTCAAAACTATGTTCTCTAGGTAGCCATTCCCTGATTTCCCCAGGCACACATCACTGCTCTAGCTCATGTTCCCACAATACTGTGCTCAAGTTACTAACAATTCCTTCACAATATTACAATTATTTGTATACATATATCTCTCTGCTAACTAGGTCTTGAAGATCATTCAGTCAGGACCTTAATTTTAGTTATTTTATAGACCATTGTCCACTTTAGCATGACTGCAGAAAGAATCTGGAAAGTAGTAGGCAATGACTAAATGCTAAGCATTAACAACAACAAAAAAGAATAGTGGCCAAAGTCAAGCAATGGCTTTCCAACTTTTTGGACCATGACCTATATAATACATTTTACATCATGATGGAGTATACACACACATAAACACAAATAAAAAGTTTGATGACATAGTACAAATAAAAACTGTAAAAGGTTTCAGAAGACCTGGAAAACATCTTCTCATCTGTACAACTCTGAAAACCAGGTAGTTCCACTGCTTTGTTAAACATTGACCAGCAAAAACAACAGTTCCTTTCAGCATTCTAAACTACCAATCCAAGACAAAATTGTACTATAAACTCTTCTTAAAGTACAATATGATTCTATCTCCTTAAAGTTTCTAACTGAAGAAATTTAAAACTGCTGAAAGTGGAGCGATACTAGGAAGAATAACTTTTAACATGACTGATTTCAAAGATGATTACTTAGTTGTGTTGAACCTGGGATAAACTCAAGAGAAAGTATTTTCTGCCGCGCGCGGTGGCTCAAGCCTGTAATCCCAGCACTTTGGGAGGCCGAGATGGGCGGATCACGAGGTCAGGAGATCGAGACCATCCTGGCTAACATGGTGAAACCCCGTCTCTACTAAAAAATACAAAAAACTAGCCGGGCGAGGTGGCGGCTACTCGGGAGGCTGAGGCAGGAGAATGGCGTAAACCCGGAAGGCAGAGCTTGCAGTGAGCTGAGATCTGGCCACTGCACTCCAGCCCGGGCGATAGACCCAGACTCCTTCTCAAAAACAAAAAAAAAAAAAAAAAAAAGAGAAAGTATTTTCTAGTAAGCAGAGAATGATCAGATGAGAAATAAGGGCTATGGATATATACATTGAAAAGTCATTGAAAAATAGTTTCCTAACATACATACAAAATTTATTACAATATTATGACATGAATGAAAATCTCTAAATCTTTAATTTATAGTTATAACAACCAGGCAAACCTTAATGATTTTTCCCCCTTTAGTATTATCTCTCAGGTAGAAGTCTAACACACACAGAAATTATGTTTCCAAAAAATCAAGTGAGGTTGGAGAGAGTAATAGGAGTTGAGATTAAATTAGATTGGCTATGAATCAAAATATGTTGAAGCTGTATGGTGAGTACATGGGGCTCATTTTACTACTCTCACTACTTTAACATAAACTTCAAATTATTAATAATAATATTTCAGTTAACACAAATAATGTCTACATTTAAAAGTTCAATTTTGGCTGGGCGCAGTGGCTCACACCCAAAATCCCAGTACTTTAGGAGGCTGAGGTGGGTCAATCACCTGAAGTCAGGAGTTCAAGACCAGTCCGACCAACATGGTGAAACCCCACCTCTACTAAATACAAAAAATTAGCCAGGCATGGTGGCACATGCCTATAATCCCAGTTACTTGGGAGGCTGAGGCACAAGAATCGCTTGATCCCAGGAGGTGAAAGTTTCAGTGAGCTGAGACTGTGCCGTTGTACTCCAGCCTAGACAACAAGAGCAAAACTCCGTCTCAAAAATAAAATAAAATTAAATAAATAAATAAAGTTCAATTTTAAAGAGAGTACTGATACTTAGTCTGCTTTTTTGAAAAGGTTTTGGCAGGGCACGGTGTAATCCTGGCACTTTGGGAGGCCAAAGCGGGCGGATCACCTGAGGTCGGCAGTTCGAGACCAGCCTGACCACCACAGAGAAATCCTGTTTCTACTAAAAATACAAAATTAGCCAGGTGTGGCGGTGCATGCCTATAATCCCAGCTACTTGGGAGGCTGAGGCAAGAGAATCGCTTGAACCCAGGAGGCGGAGGTTGTGGTGAGCTGAGATTGCACCATTGCACTCCAGCCTGGGCAACAAGAGCAAAACTCTACCGCCAAAAAAAAAAAAAGGGTTTTAAAATATTTATATGCTTTTATATTACTTTAACGAATACTGCCACAAAAAAATGAAGTTACCAGCAATATGTAATTTTAAACAAAATTATCTGTTATGTAGTATTTCATCTGTCTGCATATACCTATAGGTCTGTACTGCACCTAAGAAAAAACTTCTTTTACTGTGAGTCATTTGATTAAAAAAAGTGAAATAAACAATGTAGTATGTATCAGATACTAGGTTGGACACTAGGTTAATACTTCACTATAAAATACATTCTAAAACTGGAATAGATAAAAGATGATTAGGAATTTCGGTACCCCATATACAACTAATTCTGATTCTTTTACTATAAATTTTCCTTTCATATCAAACCTCTGCCGTTTACTAATGTAACTGAGGACTGAATCATTTAGAACTGTGAAAACAGTATTACAGAAGTAATAATAATCAATATCAAGCACAAAAACAAAAAGACTCTTTCTTGTTTTAGGCTTCTAGGAATTTAGACTGTTACTTCACTCTTTTTCAAAGGCCCCATGCCTTGACATAAAAACTTTTGATCCTAAGACTCACGATCTTTTACTAACATACTTTTCCTTAGTATAAAAATTAAATCACTCTGCTTTTTGCTTAATCCTGTCAAAATGCCTTACCACCAAAGTCACATTACCAGGACATTTTTAACATATGTGAAATTTAAGATTATCATGGTTTAAGTCAATCCCTCCAAAAACAAAGAAACCAAAAAAAAAAAAAAAAAAAATCCTCTTCATTTTAATATTGGGCTTGATACTTGTCCTTATGATCAAACCGCACTCCTACATTTGAACGGCCACAGATTTTGGTATCTCTCTGCATTTATGGTATTCACCTGATATGTACATGTATTTTTGAAGACTTTTATCTCTTTCTTGATTATAAGCTTTAAAGGAACTCAAATTTTAGAATCCCATGATATCTACCACACAGTAATTGCTCAACCATCTAAATAACTATCAGAAAACAAACACTTGTATTTCTGAAAGCAACAACAGTAGAACTGAGAAATAGCTATTCAGAGTCATTCTCATTAAGACTAACCCACTATTCTTGTGTCTTATGCCTCAGTTCTGAGAGATACTGTAGACACTGAATTCTAGAAGTCAGTACTGTTTGAATAGAACTTTGCATATCTCCAGCTTTGTCTCTACATATTTTACTATTAATAACTTAGATCTCAATCTATCTACACCAAAGAAACTTCTGAGCACAATTTAACATTTAAAGTTGACTTCTGACTCAACAGTCACCTCATACCATAGTGATAGATAATATATTTTCAATCATAAACACTAATTTTCTCAGTCACATATACAAGTTGATTTTGGAACCAAGATTCCTGGAATTTCTCCCTAAAACTAGTGGTTCCAACCCATTCACATGGGGAATACACTCCCCATGGGTAGTGTTTTTTCTGCTATGCTTCCTTTTCCTTCCTTCACCTGGAACTAACCCACACAAAAACTTTTTTTTTTTTGACACGGAGTCTCACTCTGTCGCCCAGGCTGGAATGCAGTGGTGCGATCTCGGCTCACTGCAAGCTCCGCCTCCTGGGTTCACGCCATTCTCCCACCTCAGCCTCTCGAGTAGCTGGGACCACAGGTGCCTGCCACCACGCCTGGCTAATTTTTTTGTATTTGTAGTAGAGAAGAGGTTTTCACCGTGTTAGCCAGGATGGTCTCGATCTCCTGACCTCGTGATCCACCCGCCTCAGCCTCCCAAAAGAGCTGGGATTACAGACGTGAGCCACCGCGCCTGGCCAAAAACTTTTAACAATGAATAAACCTCAGGTAAAGAACTGCAAAGCTAGATGTCAAACATATTCTCCTTATTAGGGGACTTGCACACTTCTTTATTGGGGGACTATGACTTCTATAAAAATCTTCCTGAGCCAGGTGCGGTAGCTCACGCCTGTAATCCCAGCATTTTTGAGAAGTCAAGGTGGGCGGATCACGAGGTCAGGAGATCGTGACTATCCTGGCCAACATGGTGAAACCCCATCTCTACGAAAAATACAAAAATTAGCTGGGTGTGGTAGCATGTGCCTGTTACCCCAGCTACTCGAGAGGCTGAGGCAGGAGAATCACTTGTCAGAGGCTGCAGTGAGCTGAGATCATGCTACAGCACTCCAGCCTGGCGACAGAGCAAAACTCTGTCTTAAAAAAACAAACAAACAAAAAAAAACTTCCCCTCTAACACCTTTTTGAATATATATTATTTGTTCTTCCTTTCTTTTCAAACTGCATTTCTCATCATTATTGAAATTACAAAAGTTAAAGCATGCTATGAAAACTTTCCAACTAGCTCATTAAATGACTCCAGTAATTTACCCTCCATTTTCTTTTTACCTCACTTTCATGCCCATTTGGTCCCACAAATTTGAATATACTCAATTGTATATTTAAACTGGCTATTCCATTATCACCCCTAGAATATAACGGTCTTTCTTGAAGTTAATTTATAACTTTAAAACATGGCAAGATGCTGAATGATTATAGGTGAACAGCTTCATATACATGCATATGAATTTAACATGAATACAATTCTCTTGGGTATCTTGTCAAAATGGAAATTCTGGTTCAGTAGATCTGGGACCTTTTAAGATGAAGGAATGGTTCTGTACAGTACTGGAATAGAGAATAAATGATTCTATGCACTTGTCAAAACCCACAGAACAGTGCCTCATGGAATAAGTATTAATATACACAAATTGTAAAAATCAACCGGTATGATGAGGATCACAGGATGGAATGCATATTGTGACAAATGAGTCTAATTTTATTACAAATTTATCACATAATTACACTCAAACGGGTGAGGGAAAAATGAACTTGACCAACATCAGAAAACAGTGTTTTGACTAGAAACTTAAAGGCTAAATATTAAAGTGTACTGTACATAAACAACGTATTTTAGTTGGGAAATTAGTTTCTCCTGATAAAGTATATCTAAAAATTCTAAAACTGCTTTACATGTATATTAGGAGTGAATATATAAGCACATAAATGGTGGATGGTGACAGCCAGGTTTCTCACTGTTGAATAAGGAAGTTACAAAGGAATAAGAAACAAAGGTTAGAATGAACCCTATAGTACAGGATTAGAGTTGGAGCCGTCGGTATGAACTCATGTTTATGTATGAGTTGGTATATATATAGATGGAAGGATACAGAAATTACTATAGATATGTAGGTATACATAGTGTATCTATATATATTACCTAGCTCTGTCCACTTTGTTCACTGAGAGGAAATAAAAGCAGTGACACTTGAATAAGTGTCAAGAAGCATACCCCGTACCCAAATCTTGGTTTCTAATACCATTCTCCACAAAAATGGAACCAAGGCTCCTTGGAGAGTGGCTGATTCTAGGGTGAAAGTAAGGGAGTATGTAAAAGAAACATACAAGCCAAACTAAGAAAGCTTCTAAGAGCCAAGGCTAGATCAATTTAAGTAACAAAAAAGTCAACTATTATACATTAGGTACATAAAAGTACCTATTATACATAAACACATAAATATTATACACAAATATGTATTTTATAGAGTTGTAATCCAGTTTAGTGGATTACATAGAATCCACTAAATCCATATAAGCACACATAGAAATCCACACATAAACGATTTATAAATTTCCTTATAGAAATTCCATTTAATACATGTAAATACTCCCCCCACCAGAGGATGGAATTTAATTCCTACCCAACCCTCCTGAAAGTAGGCTAGACACAGTGACTCGCTTCCAAAGAATATATTATGGAAAGGGAACTTTATAGTAGAGAAACTTGCAAATACTACCTTGACCAAGTGATGGAGGTTAACACCACCAGTAATGTCATGAGGATAACATGTTTCCCATGATGTGACTAGCACACTTTATCTTTGTGGTATTCTTCTAAAAACCAATAACCCTAGTTTATCCTAAGAATAATAGACAAGGCCAGGTATGGTGGCTTACACCTGTAATCCCAACATTCTGGGAGGCCAAGGCAGGTGAATTACCTGAGGTCAAGAGTTCAAGATCAGCCTGCCCGACATGGAGAAACCCTCTCTCTACTAAAAATACAAAAATTAGCCAGGCATGGTGGCGCACACCTGTAGTCCATCACTCAGGAGGCTGTGGCAGGAGAATCGTTTGAACCCAGGAGACGGCAGTTGCAGTGAGCAGAGATCGCGCCATTGCACACCATCCCGGGCAAGAGAGCAAGACACCGTCTCAAAAAAAAAAAAAAAAACAACAACAACAGACAAATCTAGATTTCAAAGACATTCTACAGGATACCTGGCCAGTATTTCTCAAGATGGTTTAGATCATGAAAACTAAGGAAAGACTTAGAAACTCTCACAGATCAAAGACGACTGGGGAGATTTGACAACTAAACGCAATGTGGTACTCTGGATTTAATCCTACAACAGAAAAGAGGGAGTTAATGGAAAAATCAATGAAATCCAAGTAAAGTATAGAGTTTAGGTAATAGTTTTTTAAAAAAGAACTAAAAAATATATAAAATGGCTATAAATCTTGTTTCCCCATCTGGAAAGTGGGAATCATAACACTATACTTCACAGAAGTTTTGTGAGGATGAACTGTGATAATTCAAGTAATGCACAATGCCACATGTGCATCATGCTAGGTTAAGGCACAGTAAGAGCTCAACAATCATCAGTTGCCATTGTTACTGTTTCCGAAGAAATGAAACTTACCTAGCCTCTTGCTGGTCTTGCTCAAGACACAGTTCATTGGAGGTTCCCAGAAAATGAAAACCATATATAACAACATCAATAACAAAAAAAGTGGCAAGATGCTATGACTCCAGATGAATAGCTTCATATAAATGTGTATGAACTTAATACGTAAGAATCACTTGGGAATCTTGTTAAAATGAAGATTCTGATTCAGTAGGTCTGGGGCAAGGCACAAAGTTCTACAGTTATAATAAGCTCCCAAGTGATGCCAACACTGCTGGTCCATGGACCACAACTGGAGCAACTTTTCTATTTCTGTAGTTTTAAATATTCCCCATTTTAAAAAAAGTTTAAACATTTTCTCCATTTATCATAACGTAATATTCATTTTAAAACACAAAACTGCACCACATATAACCCATCAGTCATCAACATCTTAAATAAGCAACCACTTAAGCAGAGTAAAAGGGATAACATCACATTAATGTTTGCCCACATATTATCTTATGACTATATACAGAAAAGTAGTATCTTTGAAAGTTAACTCATGTACCATTCTGATCTTTAACCGTATAGCCATTCCTGAAGTAAATCATCACTCGGGATAACTTATTTAAAACTAAAAACAGTCGGTTAGGCAGTGGCTCACGCTTGTAATCCCAGCACTTTGGGAGGCCGAGGTGGGTGGATCATGAGGTCAGGAGTTCAAGACCAGCCTACCCAAGATGGTGAAACCCCATCTCTATCAAAAATACAAAAATTAGCAGGGCATGGTGGCAGGCGCCTATAATCCCAGCTACTCAGGAGGCAGAGGCAGAAAATTGCTAGAACCCAAGAGACAGAGGTCACAGTGAGCCAAGATCATGCCACTGCACTCCAGCCTGGGCAACAGAGTGAGACTATATCTCAAAAAAACAAACAAACAAAAAAATTTAAAAAAAGTCTACCAGCATTTGAAAAATTTGCTTGCAAATACCACCACAAATCCACACAGCTGCAAACTGATGCTTTGAAATCTTCCAGCATTATCTTTAAAAAGCTTAACTTCAGTTATATAAAACTTTGTGTTGAGCTATAACTGTTATACAGGTGCATCCTGGCCCACATTTCTTAGTAAATAAATTTCAAGACTGTCAGTAATAGCATAGCCAAAGAGACGTATTTTCCTGTGTATTCTTCCTTTCAGTGAATAGTTACAGAGAGCTCTCCAGACAGAACACTTAAAAAAATTTTTTTTCAATAGAAAGCTAACTGTAACCTGCCAATGCCAAATGAATTCTTTCTTAAATCTATTCTGTTTAATAAACTTTCACAAAGGAAAAAGGAAATTTTGAAGCAAAAATACATTATAGAATTCTAGCCACTAAAAAATCAAAATTTACTTTAGAAAGCTACTTACAGTGAATATCAACTTTAAAAACAAAGTATATTTCTCATCTAATTGTATTAGGGGCCCAGGCACGGTGGCTCATGCCTGTAATCCCCAGTGCTTTGGGAGGCCAAGGTGGGCAGATCACTTGAGGTCAGGAGTTTGAGACCAGCCTGGCCAACATGACAAAACCCTGTCTCTGCTAAAAATACAAAAATTAGCTGGATGCAGTGGTGTATGCCTGTAGTCCCAGCTACTCGGGAGGCTGAGGCAGGACGACTGCTTGAACTCGGTAGGTGGAGGATGCAGTGAGCTGAGGTCACACCACTGCACTCCAGCCTGGGCGACAGAGCAAGACTCCAGCTCAAAAAAAAGAAAAATTACTCTATATTAATATTCATAGTTATAGAAGCTTTTGTTTTTTTGCAAGAAAATCCCTCTACCTCTAAAGTTCACCTCCTCAGTCTTTTAACAAGGCACAATCTCCCTTCTTTGTAATGTCTTATGACAAACGCTCCTGGGGAAAGGAGTGGGAATAGAGTGTTAATGACTATAGAGCATAGCTATAGCAGCAGTAAGAAAGAAAATGAAGGCAAAAAAGAAGGTCTCTCTCCTGATAAACTCCAAGGCAGTTGTAAAAGCTAGATAACCACACTTTTCAGAAGCACACAAAATTAACAACTCTGAATAAAGAAATATGCTTTGCAATTATTTAAGATGAGTATGCATTGTAAAAGATTCCTTAAATTAGATTTCACAAGGTTTAATTTTTTTTTTTTTGAGAAGGAGTTTTGCTCTTGTGGCCCAGGCTGGAGTGCAATCGCGCGATCTCCGGATCACCACAACCTCCACCTCCTGGGTTCAAGCAATTCTGCCTCAGTCTCCCGAGCAGCTGGGATTACAGGCTACCACACCCAGCTAATTTTGTATTTTTAGTAGAGACAGGGTTTCTCCACGTTGGTCACGGTGGTCTCGAACTCCCAGCCTTAGTACGCCCGCCTCAGCCTCCCAAAATGCTGGGATTACAGGCGTGAGCCACCGCGCCCGGCCACAAGATTTAATTTTTTTTCACCTGTAGTATCAAATTAGACCAATTACTCCTCCTCACTTTAGATATGGCAGAAAAATAAATAAAATATTGGAACAGGTAAGTAGTCAGAATATACCAGCACATGATCTGTCTGCTAGACAGATCCAACTAGAGGATTTACTCCCAAGAGTCTTATTTCCTATTTTATGAGTAGTTTGGTTCTTGTGTTTCCTCTAGATATTTCTACCTACTAAACATTTCATTGCAACTATGAATAAGAAAACGTGAGGCCGGGTATGGTGGCTCACACCTGTAATCCCAACACTTTGGGAGGCCAAGGTGGGAGGACTGCTTGAGCCCATGAGTTCAAGACCAGCTGAGGCAATATGGTGAGACCTCATCTCTACAAAAAATTTTAAAATTAGCTGAATGTGGTGGCATGCACGCCTGTCAGGATGCTGAGGTGGGAGAACCATTTTGAGCCCAGGAGGTGGAGGCAGAGGCTACAGTGAGCCGAGACTACACAACTGTACACCAGCCCGGGTGACAGAGTGAGGACCTGTCTCGGAAAAAAAAAAATTGTGGGTGGACAATATGACTCTTCTATTCACTTAACTGTAGTCAGTAGTCAGCATACCTACAGAGATTTGAATCAAAGCTGAGATTTAAGTCTTTTAATTAAACCTCAACTCTAGTGGTTCTAGTAAAACTTTACTGTTTGAAACTTTACAATGCACTTTGTAATTAATTAAGGTGAAACTTCAATATCAGTTCAATCCTTAGAGTGGAGGCAATCATATGAGTTCTAATTAATGCAGAGATAGCATCAACTCAGGTTTTATAACTCCTAGACTATACTTGTTCAATAACGCTGCTTTCCATAACTGTTCCTTATTTTATTCTATATGATATTCTTGTTCATCGAAACGGTACCTATGAAAGCTGATAAACTAAAGTATAACTAGTTAGGTCAGAAAATTCCATGTGTCAGGCCGGGCGTGGTGGCTCACGCCTGTAATCCCAGCACTTCGGGAGGCCGAGGCAGGTGGATCACTTGAGCACAGGAGTTTGAGACCAGCTTGGCCAACGTGGTGAAACCCTATCTCTACAAAAAAAAATACAAAAATTAGCTGGGAGTGGTGGCCTGCGCCTGTAATCCCAGCTACTCTGGAGACTGAGGTAAGAGAATCACTTGAGCCTGGGAGACGGAGGTTGCAGAGAGCCAGGATCGCACCACTGCACTCCAGCCTGGGCGTCAGAGTGAGACTCTGTCTCAAAAAAAAAGAAAAAGAAAAGTCCAAGTTTCAGATTAAATACAAATACCACTATTTAATTTTAGTTTTCTATCTAACATTTTTCTTAATCTTCTTAATTGCCAAAACTTTCCCGTTTCTTGTCTACCCCCATGTCGCCATCACTGTAATTAATGTTTTTGTTATATAGTATCCTGTGTTACACAAAACATGCTGGTTACAATAAGCAAATATTCAGTGCTCATTATCTCAGAAAATATTTTAAGCCCTTTACATGAAGCATCTCAATCCTCAAATTTTTTTTAATTTTATTTTTTATAAATTAGAGACAAGGTCTCACTATGCTGCCTAAGCTGGTCTCCAACTCCTGAGTTCAAGTGATCCTCCTGCCTCAGCCTCTCGAAGTGCTGGGATTACAAGCATGATCCACCAAACCTAGCCATGAACTTTAAATAAGATAATAGGGTAATCTTCTCTTTATGGGGCAAAAATCAGAGCTTCAGAGATTAATTTGCCCTAATTCACACAACTAATAAGAGACAGAAATGGAATAAGTAAACAGTTTGACTCCACATTTCTAATTTCTAAATATGATAATGCACATAACTACATGGACTGCAAATTAATGTGCAGATAACTCAAAATTTGGGAGCTACAGAATTTGAAGAATCTTCTTTGCAAACACTTGGCCCAAGCAAGAACTCTTAACTCCTTCGCAGATAATTAAAACTCCAATCTGAAAATAAAACAGGGCGCAGTAATATTTCAACAAATGTTTGGCTCAGCACTGTCTAAAACTTTCTCCAGTGATAGAACTTTTCTATGTACTGCCCAATATGGTAGCCACTAGCCACATATGATTATTCAGTACATGAAATGTATCTAGTACGACTATAGCCACATGTGAATAGTGGTAACCATACTGAACAGTACAGGTATAGAAGACAAAATGCCAGAAAAAGATGAGTGAAAAAATTTTTACTGCCTTCATCTAGAAATTTCACTAACAGTCAAAACAATTTAAATCTATTTTACATGCTCCAGCTTAATTATTAGCTCAAATATAAACTTCCAAATAGATTTAGGTAAACAAAAACTTTCTATATTTAAGACCTACTGTGTATTTGAATGAAAAAAATTAAAACCTGTATTATGAGAAAAGGTTCGTATATCACAATTTTTTTAGTATTTTGGATAGCTAAAAGGAAAACCTGAAAACTCTGCTACCTATGAGGAAAACTAAACAACAATAATAATAAAGAAAAAAGAGAGCGAAGTTTTCAACTCTCTTCATAGTAAACAAATGATAATAAAGTGCTTACTTACCTTGATTCTCCACTACTGTTTCTAACACTTTCTTCATCACTGTGTCCATTCATTGTAAATTATTATCAAGAAGTTTTAAAGTAAAATATAAATCTTCCCAGTTTAAAAGATGAATATAAATACTGACTCCTTGAATATAAAAATTCACAGATAAATTTTCTTCAACAGTCACAGGTTTTCTGGGACTCTCCTTTCATTCACCTAAAGAAAATACATTAACAAATTAAGAAAATTTCCTACAGAAAAAAGGTAAATAAGCCCTGTTTAAAACATACAAATCTACGTAGGCCAATTAGATAGAGGTAGTAAGGAAGAAGTGGAGGCCTTTTATTAAATACTTAAAATACCTAGACTTCTAGTAACCACACTCCTGACTACTAACTGGAATTTAGTATGCTACTGCCAGTATACTTCGGACAGAAGAATTAAAATATTTGCGGAGTGATATGATTTTGAGAGACTAACTGAAACTGCAACTATCTAACAATGTTTGTATAGACTCCTAAAGCAAGGTGATACGATGTAACATATGCATACATCCCAAGAGTAGATAACGGAGTCTTATTAGATAACTTGGTCGAATAAATGAAGTGGGGGGCAGGGGGAGGTTACCTTTAATCAAGCTCTCATTCCTCCCACCAAGAACTTCATACACTTGAGTGAGAAAGTTTTGAAAACGCTCCCATGGGAGGAACAGGCAAATAAAAGATATCATATAATCTCAACAAAAATGCACAGATCAAAATAAATGTGTTCTTTAACAGGTAAACGGATAGTGGGGTAACATTTAAATAATAACCAGTTTGCACTTGGTTTTTATTTTGTGAAAAAAATTAAAAAGGTAATAGAATATCCACTATATCTGATTTTTTTACATAAAAAAATTGGGGCAAGAATAATGAACCAAGACACACCATTTCCACCTTTAGAGATTTCAGTACAACACTGAAGAATCACCTACAAGCCATCCACGAATAAACAAAGGAGATCTCTGGCAGGGGAGGGAGAGGAAGAAGCGGGGGAAGGAGACGTCAGATCCTTCCCCAGCCAGAAAGTACCGAGACAGCCAACTGAGAGCAGAGCTGTCCTCCGACCTCAGCAAAGAGAATTCACTCCTACGATTATTTCCCTTCCACAAAAGAGGGAGGGAAACAGACTGTTACCAACTCAATGATAGCAAAGTCTGCATCTGGATCAGGATGTTAATTCTCTAGACTACAGTCCAGAAAACTCTGCAAGCACAGGTTATCTAAAAAGTAACCGTTCTACTCAACATTTATTCCTAATGTTAAATATTAATCTCACCCTAGTCAAACAGCCTTACTGAACAATGAAGTCTTAAAAAATCGATGTTAACAAACTACCTTTCCCGTTTCTTCCTTTAAAAAGTTCACTCCCCTTTTCGTTCTTTCCTTTTCACTTTCCTTTCGTCCCTCAAAATGGCTTTCTCTGTACATTTTTAACTTCCTTTCTCCCCCACCTCCCTTACCCGAAAAAGTCCTCTGAAACCCTTTCACAACCTTAAGTTCTGAAGCTCCAAGCGCACACAGTGCTCTGTCCTCTCAAGTGTCTCCATGAGGACTAAGCTAAGTTATCAAACGTCTTCAGTCCCCTGTCTTTTAACAGTTGCTTTGCTCCTGTTAAGTTTTTAGAGCTGCACTCGAAAGAGGTTTGGAAATCATCCTCCTTGCTCATCCATTCAACGCGCTCCAATCAGCCTCCCTTGCGGACCTGCCCCCCTCTCCCAGGGCCTCCATCCCGGTCCGGGAGTCCCTCTTCCCGCCTCAAACTTCCCGCAGATCCGCCCCGCGCCCTCCCAGGCTCGCCCGAGCCGCCGCCCCCT
>NW_012108652.1:959746-1001215 GCF_000951045.1 Mandrillus leucophaeus
CGCCGGACTCTGACTGCGGGGAGGCCGCCGGACTCTGGTCGCGGCCTTAGTCCGCTGATCTTCGCTTGGGTGCCCGCCCTTAGCGGCGCGGCGTTGAATTCCGGGAAATGGGAGCTTCAGGCTCGCTCCGTGCGGGTATGGGCGCTAATGTCACTCGGGATGGTTGCGCAAAGACGTCGCGGCGGAGACTGACAAGGAACCGGGGAGGAACGGGGGTGGGGAGAGAGTGCGATGGTACTCGGGAAGCCGGGAACGGCCGCGCCGAATAAGCCTAAAGGGCCGGGTCGCAAGGAGTGTCGGGTAGCACAGGCCTCGGCTCCGTCGGAGCGCCAGGCCTCAGGGTCCGGGCGGGGGCTGCTGCGTCACACCAGGCAGCCTGGGAACGCAACTGTTGGGCAATCGTGGTGGCCTCTGGCCACCTCTTACGTTTGGGCGATCTGCGACTGACGCTCCCTCGGGAGCTGATGTCCCGCACAGGCGGGGCGTCTGAGGAGGAGTGAAAATAGAGACCCGGTTGTTGACAGCCTGTGATGCCGCTTGATTCCTGTGTGGGTGGCCTGGTTTAGACATGTACCAACCCTTCCTTTCTAGGTTCTTCCCCAGAGGGCGGGGTGAAGGGTGCGGCACCGAATCGCAACAAAAAACGCTACTCGAGGGATGTTAGTAACTGTCTCAGCTTAACTTGCTGCCTTTTAGGTGACAGTTTGTATCGTAACTGTAATTGTGGGCCTTAGTTAAATCCCTTCAATGTGTTGGAAACATCTTTTTTAAGTGTGTTTTTGAAACATACGTAAAGCATTTTGAAATGCTTTTTTGAAAGCATTGGTTTTTAAATCAGAATTCTGTTACACGTTATTTTTTTCAGTCTACAGATGGACTTGACTCACTCAAGGTTAATGATTTTTGTTTTTTACTTATTTTTTTAGAGGCGGGGTTTTGTCATGTTGCTAGGTTGGTCTTGAACTCCTGAGCTCCAGCGATCCTCCTGCCTCTGCCTTCCAAAGTGTTAGAATTACAGGCGTGAGCCACGGCACCCAGCGGCCAAGGTTAATAATATTTAAAAGTTTCTAATTCCATTGTTCAGTTATTTGATTTGGTGTAAAGGCCCACTTTCCTAGTCAAATGAGTCTGTGGTAACATGCATTCCCCAAATAATTATTTTTCTCTTGTGGGAAATATTCCAGAGTTTTAGACTACCAGCTGTTTAAACAATTTGGTTCAAATCCTTCAAAAAAAATCTCAAAACATAACTCCACATATGTATTTACTGCATATTGAAGGATATATTCACCTGGAGGAGTAGGGAAAAGCAAACAGATGCCCATGGCCTTTTTGAAAACGTGTATCTATCAGCAATAATTGAATAGCAAAACGAAATGGAACACTACCGTCCTTTGCAATATTAGTTTTAATACTGGGCTGTGAGGGATAAAAGGATCATACAAATCTTCATTTCTGAAGTCCCTAGAGTATTACGAACTGAGTGCTAATTTTTCATATTAAGCTTTATGTTAATATCCTTAATGATAGGAACTTCCTGTGCCCCTAATTTCTCCAGAGAAGCTAATGATTAACATATATAAAGAATGTTGTAATCAGAAGTGTAGTTCAGTTAATAAAGTCCTCAATTACAACTCTGACATTTTGTCATTGTCTTATGAAAATAATTACTGTATAATACAGTCTATTTTACGTTTTCTGGAAGCACATCAGACTGTTTGTTTTTTTTTTAACTACTAATTGTGCCATCAAATATGCTATTCTGCCATATTGTGCCATCAAACATGCTATTCGAAAAAATATCTTGCCCAATATGTAATAAAATATTGAACATTGGAGATTTAGATTTCGAGTGAAATCATACTTTATTGCTTCTCAGAAGTAGACAGTAGGTGGAAACTTGCAACAAACTTGCAACAATCTTATTTTTTAAAAAGCGTGTAGGCAATCCAAAGATACCTTTTGGGTGATTTATCAACGTAGTTAAATTTACAGTGTCACTTTATCTCAATAAACTGGCTTTATCTCTACTTACTGGTACTAAAACAATATCCAACAGTTGATAATCTCACATGACTAACGAAAAATTCCACATAATTAACATTAACCAGGAGGTTTTTCTTACTATTTAATTTCCCATTTTTTAAATTTCATATTCTTTGGAAAGAATGTTATTTTCCAGAATCTAAGACAGCATTTTGTGGGTCCTTAATTGTGATATGCTTTACTAGGCGAAGTACTAAATGGGTATCCTTAGGTGGGGATAGACTGGGAACCACATATCCAGAATTTGAAATATGTAACGTAAACAGGATGACTTGCTCCTTTGTTAGCTTTTTGGATGCCAGGGTTGAGATTTTAATTCCATAATTATCTTCTTGTTGCCTGGAGCATTTGCATATGAGAAACCACAAAAACAATCAGGACAGTATGAAAATACCCTAGAATCTCAACCTATGACAGTATTTCCCATGTCCTTGCCAAACCAGAGGAAGTCTTTCCAATATGATTCTTAAATTTACAAAGTTCTCTGAATAGAACCCATGAAATCCTAAGTCATCGTCTAGTGAAGATTTACTGTACATTTTCTGTTTTCCTAATAAGAAATTAGGGGAGTTTAGTTCCCAGTGTTGGGCAAGGGACAGGACTCAGTCACCTGTAAAGTTCAGAAACTACATGTGCCTGACCTTCCTATTCTTCCCCTCTTCTGATATGCAGAATTTCTAGGTTCTAGGTAGTATTTGGGAAGTTTCCCAGATTATTGTGATGTCCACCAGTGGCTCATTCACCTTCTTTATGGTCACTGTGTTTGGGGATTTTGACTGATAAATTCTTGAATCACTAAAAGCTAAATTTCAAACAAAATTCTTAGAGGTGATACTAAGAGGCAAGTATGTATAAAATCTAATAGGCATTGAAGAAGATATAAAGATTCCATCCTCTGCTGCAAAAATTGTGTGCACGCGGAGTAAGAAAGAAGGTTCAGTAGCCAACCTCAAAAATATTAAAAAATAATTGCATTGATGCTGTATCACTCCTTTCCTTGCCCAGATTCTCTCTCTTTTTCTTTTCTTTCTTTTCTTTATTTCTTTCTCCTTCTTTCTTTCTTTCTTTCTTTCTTTCTTTCTTTCTTTCTTTCTTTTCTTTCTTTTCTTTCTTTTCTTTCTTTCTCTTTGTCTTTGTCTGTCCTTCCTTCCTTCCTTCCTTCTTTCCGTCTTTTTTTTTTTTTTTTGACAGTCTCTGTCACCCAGACTGGGGTGCAGTGGTGAGATCTCAGTTCACTGCAACCTCAGTCTCCTGGGTTCAAGTGATTCTCATGCCTCAGCCTCCCAAGTAGCTGGGACTACAGGCGCGTGCCACCACACCCAGCTAATTTTTTGTACTTTTAGTAGAGACTGGGTTTCACCATGTTGGCAAGGCTGGTGTCAAACACCTGACCTTGGATGATCCGCCTGCCTCAGCCTCCTAAAGTGCTGGGATTACAGGCATGAGCCACCACGCCTGGCCCTCACCCAGATGCTTTACTCACTGCTGTCCAAATACGGTTGGTCCTCTGTACCTGCAGGAATTTGCAGGTACAGAGGCTCAACTATAAAGGACTTGAGCATCCCCAGGTTTTGGTAAATGGGGGTCCTGGAACTAATTCCATGAAGATACTGAGGGACAAACTGTACCACTCATTTTAATGCAGAAATTTTGTATTCATCCTTTCTTTTTAAATCCCACTACCAGGCTTAGTTTAGGCCTCTATTTTCTCTACATCTTTCCCTTCAGCTTATCCTTTAGGTTTCCTTCAAACTTGAAACCTAATTAAATCAGTCCCCTGCTTATATACCACATATATTTGTAAACTAAACATATATAAACATATATGTACATATCATATATTCCTAGTATTTTAGTTAATTTTTTCACAGACCAATCTCAGGATTGCCTCCCCTCATTCCTCACGAACGCTTGGTACTCTAGACACTTCTGCAGGTCACTGGAAAGGTATCTCTCATTGTAAGTGGATATAGCCCATTTATCTTATGGGTCAATCTTTCATAGGTTCGTTTAAGTAAATGCTCAAGAGCTCTTGAGTACCTTGACACAACTGTGCTGTCAGCCTCTGAGACTTGTCAGACAACTCTCTGACCTCCCTTTTAGGACATGGAATTGAGTATTCTGTAAGTGCAACATGTCATTGTATCACAATATAACATTTGTTTCCATACTACATTGTGAGGTCCTTGAGCAAAGAGACTGTGTCCCAGTTTATTGTATTGATATTCATTCAATACAATGTGTTACATACCAGACATTCTGCTGAGGGTAGGGAGGGATTATAATACAGCAAAAACTAACACTTCCAAAGTTAAAGCCCAGTTCAGGACACAGTCACACTATAAAATCACAGCTTAGAAAAATAGTATGAAGAGACATACAGTGCTGTGAGAATCCATGATAAAGAACCCTAGTCAGGAAAGTCTCAAGAAAGTTACGTGATCGACTTGATCTAGACCTGAAGAATTAACATGAATTAGGCAAGAAAGGGAAGTAAGAGCTGCTTTCTGGGTAAAAGAAACAACATGGACAAAGATTCTGGGGTCAGAGAGATCACGTCAATGCATTTGCCAATTTGCCAAGAACAGGCTGTATTCACTTTCAGAAGTGTTCAGGTTTGGATAGTAAATTGCATGACCACCCTATTTGTAAGGAACTCTTAAGAGGCTTGTTACTGCTGGAGCAAACAGCAGCTGGACAAGATGAGGCTACATAGACGCTAGGCCCAAGGCTAAGTGAAGTATGTTTTTCAAGACAATGAGGAAGCTACTGAAGGATTTGAAACTGGGTGGTAGCTTGATGGGATTGATAAATTGAAAGTTTTTACTTTAGGTGTAAATCCCAGAGAAGGATTAGATGTGAGTTGAAGTAGATACAGTATTCCTAATAGAGTCAGTAGTCTTTGGCAGATAAGAGAGGTTAGAAATGATACGATAGACTAGGATAGTGTAATGGAGGTGGAGAGAAGTAGAATTGGGAAGAATGACAAAACTTGATGGGATTGGATTCAGGCAGGGTTAGGGGGAGGAGGGATGTTAGTCATTTGCTGGTGAATGACATTCACTTATATAGTAATGTATTTACAGATGTGTAGATAGGGAGATCATTACATTTGGTTTAAGACAATTGGGCCCAGTGCGGTGGCTCATGCCTGTAATCCCAGCACTTTGGGAGGCTAAAGCAGGTGGATCACGAGGTCAGGAGGTGGAGACCATCCTGGCCAACACGTTGAAACCCCGTCTCTACTAAAAATTAAATTAGCTGGGCGTGGTGGCATGCACCTGTAGTCCCAGCTGTTTGGGAGACTGAGACAGGAGAATTGCTTGAACCTGGGAGGCGGAGGTTGCAGTGAGCCGAGATCGCGACACTGCACTCCAGCCTGAGCGACAGAGCTATACTGTCTTGGGAAAAAAAAAAAAAAAAGACTTACAGAATTTCCAATGCCTTTGAATTGCCCAGGAGGTTTCTGGATAGAATGATGTAGCTAAGTGAAGTCTAGACTGAAAATTAAAGCTGTTAAGTGTGAAGTGTGTAGGGAAAAATTAAGTCTTGAGTATTCATGAAGTAAACTTGGAAGACAGCCTAAGTGTGTGCAATGAAGAATTTCAGTTTATTTTTGACTAGGTAAAGGAAGATGAACTGGATAAGGAGGAGTTACACAGTTACCAGAAGGGTGTTGTGCTATTGAAGATGAGTAAGTGCTTCATGGAAAGAGTGGTGAATAGTGTCCAGTTGCTGTGTAAGAATTAGGTGGAAGGATTATCACATATTAATCATCTAAAAAACAAATACATTAATATCTTCAAAGTCTGATTTGGGATAATATGTTTTCATTGTTTTTTTCAAACAGGAACTGAACAATACCATCATTTACAGTTATGGGCTGTGGGTGGTCACTTAATTGGTGTGATTTGAGACTGAGAACCTCCTATTCCACAAATCTGTACTTCATCCTCAACTAATGCTTGAAAAGTCATTGATGGAAATCTGTTTTAAAGCATATACTCCTGGGAAGAGTAATATGTTTAGAAGATACATAATTCTCAGCTGTGCCAAAATTTAGGATTACCTGAGGAGTTGTATACTAAAAATGCTCAAAATTCTATTCCATGGTTCTGAGGTGGGGTCTTGGCATATGCATTTTTTTTAAAAGCTCCCCTAGGTGATTCTAATGTGCCATTGTTGGGACAATCATTGACAGCATCCTATTAACACAATGTTGACTCATAACATTTTTTTTTAGATGACATGTGGGGAGGACAGGACACTTATTTATAAAACAGTGGTCGGTAATGGCCATTGAGTAGGGAGGATTTTGCCCCCAGAGAAAACATTTGCCAAAATCTGGAAAAATTTTTGTGGTCATCCCAGTGGGTGGGTTTTGCAGAGTTGGCACTATTCATATATAGTAGTTAGAGACCAGGGATACTGCTAAAAATCCTACAGTGTATGGCATAGCCCCCTCTTCCCCTGCACAAAAGAATTATCTGGCTCAAAATGACAGCAGTGCCCTTGTTGAAAAACTTGCCATAAGCGATGGCAAGCTAGGTAGTATTTTCCAGTGAAATCTTACACAGATTGGAGTTGTGGTTTGGTAAGGGTGCAAATGAATGAGGATCTACTCTTTACCTAGCAGCTTAGCCAAAACTCACCCTTTCTTATAACCAGTAACAAAGGAGCCTCAAATAAAATGCATTCTGCAGAACAAAGAAATGTGACTAGCATAACAGACTGATTTCAATGTTATTTTTCTTGTTAACAATTTATAGTGTAACAAACTCTTATTGCTGGTAAGGGTGCAAATTGGTTACAACCACTTTGGGAAATTGATGGGCAGTATTCATTATAGCTGAACTTACATCTACCCTGTAATTCAGCAGTTTCACTCCTGAGTGTATACTCAAGAGAAATGAATGTGTCTACTAAAAGTTTTTGTGTAACAATGTTCATAGCAGTTTGATTCATTATAGCCCTAAACTGGAAAAAAGTGAAGCATATTCATAAAATGGAATATTATCTGGTAATAAAAAAGAAAATGCTACACACATAACATAGATAAATCTCGCAGTCATTGCATTGAGTGAAATACACACAAAATAATTCATATTGTATAATTCCATTTGTATGAAATTCAGAAACAAGCGAAACCAATTGATAATTGAAGTCAGGATGGTATTGACCTTTCTGGCGTTGTTATTGACTTGGAAGGGGCACAGTGAGCCTTCTGAAGTGATGGAAATGTATACCTTGATCTGGAATGTTACACTGGTGAATGTGTATGAGAAAGTGCATCAAACTGCACATTGACTTTTTGTGAACTTTATATATGTTATACTCCAGGGGTTTTTTTTTAGTATTAAATATAAGGAAAACAGCGAAGCCGCTTCTTAACTACTTGAAGTCTTCTGTCTCAAGCTTGGTTAAATACAGGGTCAACTATATAATATAGTCTCAATAAATATAAATAACCTAATGCATTATTTGGTAAAAGGAATATTGGATTTGGAATCAGACCTAGTTTGTTTTTTAAGACTAGTCAAGTGCAGTAGTGAGAAGGAGGGAAAGAGTAGAACAAGAGTTCAATCTAGAACAGACTGAACAACCAGCTGAGATAACTCACTACCTTTGGACCAGCTTCAGACCTGGTTTTGTATCACAGTTTCATCTGTCATTAGCTGTGTGACATTGAGTAAGTCTCTCACTTGGGTACTTTTTGTGACTGTAAAAGAACAGAAGATAGCTGAGAGAAGTATAAAAAACATTTTTAAAATTTTAGCCTTGATTCATGATCCCTCACGACTGAGAAACGTCCACACACATTCAGGAATGGGCCTCAGCAGTTAGTAATGTATTAGGTGACCTAACACTTCTGGCTTTAGCTAGTTGAACAACAGAACCCTATCTGAATGAATCAGATTGTTCTGAGAATTTAAAATTAGGATTGAGAGAAGCTTGTCAGACTGCTGATCACTTGAACTGGGAAAATATAAACGTAGGCCAGGGCTGCTTTGTTTGGTAGCAAGCAGCATGTGGAGAATCTGAGAGATGTGATAGAGAACAAGAGTAATCTCAGATTGCTTACTGTGTCACCCAGTGTTCTAACTGCTGTAAGTCTATGAATTTGGGTACAGGTTTAGTATTCCTTATCCAAAATGGTTGGGACCAGAAGTGTTTAGGATTTGGGTTATTGGAATATTTGCGTATACATAATTATATATTTGGAGATGGGTACTCAAGTCTAAACATGAAATTCTGTTATGCTTTCTATTTTATGCTTTATATACGCCTTATACGCATAGCCTGAAGGCAATTTTATACAATGTTTTCAGTAATACTGTGCATGAAACACATGATGTATTTTACGAGGTCAGGTGTGGAATTTTCCACCTGCTGTATCATGTGGGTGCTCAGAAATTTTCATGAGGGAGGAAGATTGCTTGAATCCAGGATTTTAAGACCTGCCTGGTCAACATAGTGAAACCCCAGCTGATTTAAAGAATAATAATAAAAAGTTTCAGATTTTGGAGCAATTCAGCTTTCTAATTGGGGGTGCTCAACCTGTACTATTATCCTTACTTACCGGTAAGGAAACTAAAAACCTTGCTTAAAGTAAGTGCTAAAGATACTAAACCCCAAGTAATTTGACCCCAGAGTCTGCTTTCATGAAGCAGTGCTGACATATCAGACACAGATATAGTAGCTGCCTCAGTTACTGATAGCTTTCTGGTTCCTAATCTTAGTGCTTTGCAAAGATAGGTCTGCTGCCTATCTTTGAATTATTTATAATGATTTATCCTTAAAATAAAATTTTGTGTCTTTGGTTAATCTAGCTTGAGTGAATTTCAGCCAGTTGCAACTGAAAGAGCCCTGCCTCAGTTTGACTGTGAATGGGGTTGCAAATAACAAACCTCAGAGAAACTGAAACTGGCTGATTCGAGGTAAGATTGGGGGATAATGTGGACTTTCCACCATTAAGATGGAAATTTAGTTTGTGTTATGCAGCTGTGAATCTTTTATCCAGACATTCTCCAACAGTGTTTTAGAACTCAGTCATTGAGTGTTGCATTAGAGAATTTGGTAGCCAGATATTTTTAAATGTCAAGTATATTGGTTACTATATATGAGTTTTGAAAAGTACATTGGAAGAGAGGCATTCTAAACAAGTTTTCCAGAAAAAAAGCAGATTGGAGCAAATTCTGCAAATTTGACAATTATTGGAAGCCATTTCTGTCTGTAGCCTATGGTCTAAGAATGTAAGACCAGATCAAATTATTTGAGAGGCATGTTTAATTGCAGCATTTTTTTTTTTTTTTTTGGCCACATTTTTTCTAATACTAGAGTTTTTACACTGAATACCAGAAAGTGAAATCTTAGTATTAGGAATAAGACTGTCAAGGAGATGCAAGTGATAATAAAGAACTCTAATTCCTCAGCTCCCCTCCAAAATATTTTCTACTGCCTACCCCCTTTCATGCCTCACAGAAATATGATGATACCTCACACCATCTATCAATAGCAACTAGGATCGGAATGCACTGTGTGTATAGGGATATGACTAAAGGGCAAGCTGGCATGCCTACCTATTCTCTTATTTGCTTGTGAGGCTAAAACAGAACAATGTCGATGGACAGAGTCCCAGCTGTTGCTAAGAAACAGAAGTTCAGAAGAATTGACAACTTAAGGAGAAAGCTGACCCACTAAGGTCTTCAGCATTAACTAAATACAAAAGGAATCTCCCTAAAAGAAAATTGTCAAGCAATCCTTCACAGTAGAGCAGTTGCATGCCATAAAACCCCAATGTCTGCAGTAGACCCAGACCACAGACTATCTCAACTTCTTGGGCACCTTTCAGTCTCCAATTCAAAGGAATGTGCGCCTGCCATAAGTGAGTACCCTTACCCCAAATGAGGAACTTCAGTGTCTCTCACTTGGGAGTGTACCTGAAGGACTCTATAAAAGGGAATCCAAACTAGGTGTAGCCAGATTTTCTAATAACTGGTTAGGAAGTGGCTTAATTAATTTGTGCCTTGTAAGATTACAAGGGCCCATTATGTCCTATTGTACTCCTGCTGGATACAGTATATACTCTATTTGAGCTAGTTAAATTTGTATTGAGTCCACAGATTGCAGTATAAATTCAAATATTTCTTGAAAGCTGTCTCTATCCCTGTCCTCAGGCCAAGTACTAGGAAAACAGTGTTAAGGAAAGGGTTTTTCTTTTTTTTTTTTTTTGAGACAGAGTCTTGCTGTGTCGTCCAGGCTGGAGTGCTGTGGCGCAATCTTGGCTCACTGCAAGCTCTGGTTCCCGGGTTCACACCATTCTCCTGCCTCAGCCTCCCAAGAAGCTGGGACTACAGGCGCCCGCCACCACTCCTGGCTAAGTTTTTGTATTTTTTAGTAGAGATGGGGTTTCACCATGTTAGCCAGGATGGTCTTGATCTCCTGACCTCGTGATCCACCCACTTTGGCCTCCCAAAGTGCTGGGATTATAGGAGTGGGCCACCGTGCCTGGCCTAGGAAAGGGTTTTTCTCACTTGGAGTTGACAATCTAGTTTGAAATTGGAGGAGGAGAAAGATGGATGAATAAGTAAATAACAGGATTACAAACGGAAGCTGGGTTCCGTGGTACATGCCTGTAGTCCCAGCTACTTGAGAGGCTGAAGCGGGAGGATTGCTTGATCCCACGAGCTTTAGTGGAGGCCCACCTAGGCATCATAGCAAGTCCTTCTGTCTTAAAAAATAAATAAATAAGATATTGGGATGATTTCTGTAAAGGAAAGATAGGGTACTATCAGAGTAACGAGACATTTACATGGGAAGAGCAGTTAGGGCGGTCAGAGAAGGCTTCTTTGAGCAGTATCTGGAAGGATGAGAAGGAACTGATTGTAGGAAGAACCATGGGAAAAGTAGGAAGGAGAGCAAATGCAAAGACCCTAAGGTAGGAAAGGGTTGTGACATGGAAAGGACTGGAAGAGGCAGATATTGCTGGAGATAAATGAGTAAGAAATAGAGTTGATAATAGAGTGAGCACTCATGCAACAATTTAAAAATTTTTAAATTTTTATCTGAATTCATTTTTACTAATTTTGTAGTAACATTAATTTGAAGAAGTAAAAATACTCACTTGGCTAGAAACTTCTCTCTTTCTTTTCATTTTTTAAGTTCTCCATACATCTTAATTTTTTAACTACCTGAAATTAGACTTGGTGTAACAATTATAAGGCATGAATATTTTACTTTTAAAAAATGATTTTTCAGTCAATTCGATTTTATGGTTTCTTAACATTTGTTATTACGAATCATGTTTCTGTTTTTTCCTCTGACTAGTTAATATCACTTTAATTAGAGAAATGTAAGTAAAAACTGTGCAAAACTTGTTGTTTCATATACTGCCATTAACAAAACTTCCCGAGGAGATAGTATATGAACCTGCCTAACTCATCAAAAATAATTAGCCTAGACAAATAGACATACTTGATGGGAAGGGAAAAGAAGTACAAGTAGCTCTCCATGTTGATGTCCTGTGGGTTTTCACAGTTAAATCAACATGTAGTTTTCAAGGACAATACATTAATAAAATAAGCAAATTAGACATTTTGAAAAGGGTTCAAACTTAAAAAACAACAACAACAAAAAAACTATCTGTATAGCCCAAAATGTACAGTACAATAGAACTGCTGCAAGGAAGAGAATGGTAGTAGGACTTCTGCCTGTTTTTCATACTTCCATTTCTGTGCCTTCCCCCTGCCTGCCACTCTCATACAGAAATCAGAGAGGGGTCTTTAAAAACGTAAAACAAACCATCTTGCTTCACACTCTTTCAGAAAAATTCAGCCTCCTTTCCATTGAGTCTTACAAGAGCCTGCATGATCTCACTTCAGTCTAACTCTCCAAAGACCCATCCCCTATCATTCTCCCCCCTACTCATTATGTTCCAACCAATTGGCTTGCTTTCTGTCCTCAAGCCTGCCAAATTCTTTTCCACTTGCAGGCTTTTGCTCTGGTCATCTCTGTTCCTGGAATGCTTCCTTGGCTCTTCACACATAGGGCTATTCGTCATCCTTTAGGTCTGAGGCCAGATGTCACTTCCTTAGAGAGGCTTCCAAAACATTTTCCAAAGAGGGCTTCCTCTGTTACTTTTTCTAATTCCCCTGTTTATTTCCTTCATAGTAATGATCATGATTTGCAGTTACTTTATTTTACCTGTCTTGTCTGTTGTCTACTCCCTTACTAATACATAAGCTCCCTGATAAACTGATATAATGAAACATTTGGAAAACTTAAGGGTATATTAAAAGTAAATTTTGTAGGATTTTTAAGAAGAAGCAATTAAAAATTACCAGTGAAACATAACAATTATACAGAAAGGAAACAAAATCATCGGACCCTATTACCATCTGTTGTCAACATGAAGTAAATATTGTTACTGATTTTAAAAAATATGGTGTTGTACAGTAGTTCTATTGGAGTAGTAGGGATGTAGGTAGTATGTGAGTGCTGAATGCCCATAGTAGAAGTTGGTGTTGTTGATCCAACCTCCATCTGTCTTTCTCCCATAGGATGGTGGCCACATGGTCCAGCTTTAGAGTTCAGCCGGATTAACTTAAATTGATTAGTGTAATCCCATCCTGCTTGCCACTCTACTACATGTATGGATGGGTAAATCTGAGCCAATAAATTCATGGCGTTCCTTAGGCCATAGGGCATAGTTAAGGAATGGGCATATAACCCAATTTGGAATAAAGAGTTATGAGAGGTTTGTTTAGGAATTCAGAGACAGGGCTTTTTTTTTTTTTTTGAGTGAAAGATGAGAATGAGCTTCTTTGTTGCCTCTGGGTGTTGGGTGTGTTGTTGTGAAACCAGGAACTGTTACATTTCTTTTGCTCCTACAAGAGACGCAACCAATCTAAAGATGAAGACATCACACAGAAGAGAAGAGAACCGAGGAAATCACAGAGAAATGGAGCTAGAGCTGCTGGGTGAAGCTGACTCTGAGGCTTCTTATAAACTCTGTGCTTCCAGTTGTGAAAATAAATGCAGTTCTCATTTCTTTTTTTTTTTTTTTTTTTTGGTAAGTTTTTCAAAATTTTATTTATTTAGAGACGGGAGTCGTCCTATATTGCCCAGGCTGTTTTTGAACACTTGGGCTCAGGTGATCCTTCGCTCCGGAGTAGCTGGGACTGCAGGCACATGCCACTGTGCTCGACTGTAATTCTCATTTTTTAAACTAGGTGGGATTGTGATTACTACAAGTTGAGGCATCCTAACTGATAAAATCCTACTAATAAGAAGTCAAGAGATAAGGTCTAAAATATATAAATGAAGAGGTAGCTAGGAATATATATTATTTAGAAAGATGAAACTTGCTAGCAGAATAAACAGCTTTCAGTAGCTAAAAAAAATAGAAAGCAGAGATGGGGAGAAGAGAAATGAGGTGCAGGCTATTTTTTTTTTAATTGTGAGCCTTTCAACACTTTGATTTGTTAATTACATATTTTAATTATTAAGTTTTTTAACCTGATGAAACTTAGACTTAAATTGAGCCCATTTAAAAAATTGTATCTTAAATTGCTATTTTAATGCAAGCAATTTTAAAATAAAAATATTTGGTGTTCCAGATATAGAGAATGGGTAATAGAGGAGTAGGGTACATGGAGTAGACCTAGAAGGAAAGTCGGGATCTTAAAAGATGAGAAGTTTAAAGTTTTGGGTTTTTTTTAAAGTGCCTAGTGGCTATTTTTTTTTTTTTTTTTTTAAGACGGAGTTTCATTCTTTTTGCCCAGGCTGGAGTGCGATGGCGTGATCTCGGCTCACCGCAACCTCCGCCTCCCAGGTTCAAATGATTCTCCTGCCTCAGCCTCCCTAGTAGCTGGGATTATAGTCATGCACCACCACCCCGGCTAATTTTGTATTTTTAGTAGAGAAGGGGTTTTTCCATGTTGGTCAGGCTGGTCTTAAACTCGTGACCTCAGGTGATCCACTTGTCTCGGCCTCCCGAAGTGCTGGGATTACAGGCGTGAGCCACCGTGTCCGGCGTGGCTAAGTACCATGCTAAAAGTACTGCAAAAGTATTGAAAAACAACAAAAACACTGATAGATTTATTAAGATAGAGTTCTTAAAACAAATTGAACATTTTATACATAATATGATTTATCAAAGCCCATTTTGGAGAGATAAGAATATCAGTTTTTCTTTTTCTTAGGCTGATATTGGCAATATGTTTTCCCAAAGTAATATTATAGCCCTATATTCCACTTGTAAAATACTCAACTGTTCCTATGTGTAACAAATTTATTACTTCCCAATAGATTTTCACAGTGTTCTCATATTCACTGCATAAAATTCTTGTGCCTCAGCCTCCCAAGTAGCTGGGATTACAGGCATCCTGGAAGTCCTTCAGAGTTGATACTAATCTTCTCCATCCCCACCTAAAATGTGAGATACTGCTTTTGGTTTACTCTTTTGTCTGAAGTAGACTGGGGATCAGTTTCCAAAACTCTACTTAGCTTTCCCTACTATAATAGGTCTTACTTCACGATCTAAAACTCAATGTAGGAATTACTCTAACTGCCAAGCATGTCTATACCAAATAGCATTCCGGGACTGGGGACCATCAACTGTTCCCATGGACCCAGGGTACCCATCATGAGCCAGGATTTGGCCAAGACTAAAGTTTATTATTAGTTTGGTGCAAAAGTAATTGTGATTTTTGCCATTAAAAGTAATGACAAAAACCGCAATTACTTTTGGATAAACGTAATACCTGGCTCCTATATGCTGCTACTCTAATAAGAAGGCCAAGATGATACTGTTGATCTGCAGGTATCAATGTTAACTCAGACCCTGTGTCTGTCTTCCCTGAAGTGTCTAAATATTTCCCACTTTCCAGCGTGCAGTCACCTGAGAAAAGGGCTAGATCCCTTTAGGGAAGTATGAGAAGAATCATTACAGTATATGATTATGGGATCCTTCCCTCCAGGGATCTGGCCACCTATCAACAGGTTCCCAGTCTGAAAATTGGCTCAGATCTGGCAATTGAGTGAGGGATCATGGTGTCTTTTATTGTGATAACCACTCTTAGTCTCCCCATCCACCCTTGCTTTTTTTGATTATATATATGAGGCAGTACTCTTGTTGCCTCCCCATCTGTTTTGCACGTAGGGACACTGAACTCTGTTAGCCAACTCTAAAACTCATTTTGGGTTGAACTCCCTTGACTGTCACTCTGCTTTTGCTCATCATAATTGTGACTCCCCCTGACTTCTGGCAGTAAACCCTGCCCCCTGGCATTTAATGTGCGTCTGGGGCCCGTCATTCCCATTCCTTTTGATAAGCCACGCCCTGTGATAGTATCTTTTATCGTTAGCTCTGACTGTCAAAGGTGAACTGTCACTGAACTTTTTAGTGAGGCTAGTGCATCTCTTATTGGTACATTCCTGATGACCTTAGTGAATGGTGTGTCCTCTGGGCCCTCCCATGGAACATAATTCTTGTGTGGGCTGCTGGCCTCACATAATATATCTACTCCAGCCTACCCATTTCCCTGATCCCTTTTAATCCTGTTCTTCACTGTCTTCCTTTAGCAGTTCAGGTGTTTTGACTTCACTCAACATGGGCAATTGCTTATAGTAACCATCCTAACCGGAAGTTTGCACCCTCCTCTTGGACCCTGATAGAGTATTAAATCTCATATCCTGAAAATACCTCCAAGTTAATAATGTCACTTTTTTCCAGTCTTATGTTTCAGCCTTCTTGATCAAACACCCTCAACATCCAGTCCCACATACTCCTTTATTTCCTACCAATATATTCTAATTCTTGCTGCTGCTTTTGGGGATATACATTGGGCCTGGCACATTCCCATTTGGGCCATGACTTAATTCTAGTTACTGGTCTGGCAGTCATGAGAGATAGGGTAGGTTTCCAAGAAGGCACTCTGTTGCCTTATTCAGGAACTATCTACTTTTGAGTACTAGCTTTCAGTAAGAAAGGTAGGCAACCTCTGCAGACTGAGTGTTCAAAGGAGATTTGGCAGCCAAAATCTTTGGGGGTATCCCCCTAGCTGTCCTCATCCTGTATGCCAGAGTCCCAAGTTTTCCAACTAGCAACCTAACCTTGGCTTCAATTGTATTTTAATCTTCTTGACTGTTAAGTCCTGAGTTTGGTGTTCCAGCTTTTTTCTGTTTTCCCAGGGCTAAAAGATAAGGGCCTCTTTGTAAGCTACTAAAGAAGCTGTCTGACCTACACAGTAAGTTTTCACTTATTAACAAGCTCTCAGATTTTCATTAACCTTTTGTAGGCCTTAATGTAATTTTATAATAGCTGGCCAATTCCATTGTTCTTGTAGATATTATTACATACACACACACACACACACTCTCACACTCTCACTATCACACTGAATTTTTGCCCCAACAAGGGCATTGCTCTGTATCAGAACATTCTCCCAAATTACTCCTGTAAGTTTTTTTTTTTTTTTTCTCACTCTGTAGCCCAGGCTGGAGTGCAGTGGCGTGATCTCAGCCCACTGCAAGCTCCGCCTCCCGGATTCACGCCATTCTCCTGCCTCAGTCTCCCAAGTAGCTGGGACTACAGGTGCCCGCTACAACGCTCGGCTAATTTTTTGTATTTTTAGTAGAGACGGGGTTTCACCGTGTTAGCCAGGATGGTCTCGATCTCCTGACCTCGTGATCCGCCCGACTCAGCCTCCCAAAGTGCTGGGATTACAGGCGTGACCCACTGCACCCGGCCACTGCTGTAAGTGTTAATGACTGAGCCACCACGTTCTTCCAGGGACTATCCATGCTCCAACAATCACACATCCCATTGACAGTGGGTCAGTTCTGATCGAACCCCTAGCCCCTTGTTTGTTTGAGTTTGTGGTGTAATATGAAATAATTTGGTCTTTGTCTCCAGTTCCTGTCACAGAGCTAAAACCCTTGGAATTTCCTTGTTATTCATAATATCCCTGTCTTGATCACATCTGAGTTTATGCTAATGAGATAATTTAGGGTGGGGCCCCTAAATAGCCTCAGGATCAGGCCAGCTGCCAGAAAAACCAGGTGATTTCAGGATTAGAGGATTGGAACTTTTAACTACACCCAACAACCTCCAGGAAAGGGAGTGGGGCTGGATGGATGTCAAGCTCCATAAAAACTCTTGGACAACATGATTTGATGAACTTCTGGGTTGCTGAAGATACCGAGATGTTGGGAGGCTAGCACACCCAGAGAGGGCATGGCAGCTCTGTGCCTGCTTTCCTCCCCATACCTCATCCTGTCTATCTCTTCATCTGGCTGTTCATATGTATCCTTTATAATATCCTTCATAATAAACTAGCAAATATAAGTTGTTTACCTGAGTTCTGTGAGCCAACCTAGCAAATTAATTAAACGCTAGAAGGAGGTTGTGGGAACCCTGATTTGTAGCAGGTCAGAGTATAGGTGACAACCTAATACTTAAATCTGAAGTGAAGGCAATCTTGTGAGACTGAACCCTTAAACTGTGGGATCTGACATTATCTCCAGGTAAATTGCCAGGTGGATTACCCTATTCCAGGTAGATAGTGTCAGAATTGAATTCAATTATGTAATACCCAATTGGTGTCCAGTGGAGAATTGCTTGGTTTTGGGAACAGCCCCCCACACATCTGTTCACAGAAGTGTTCTGTGTTGAGTGTGAGAGTGGGGTTGTGGGGAACAGTATGTTTTGTTTTTTTCTTCTTTTTTTACAGGGTTGCTATAACAAAATAACATAAACTGGTTGGCTAATAAATAACAAATTTATTTCTCACAGTTCCAGAGGCTGGAAAGTTCAAGATCAAAGAGCTGGCAAATTTAGTGTCTGGTGAGGGCCGACTTCGTAGTAGATGGTGTCATCTCATGTGCCCTCACGTAGTTGCTTTTGGCTTTTTTTTTTTTAGTTACGCTGTTGTGCAATGGCATGATCTCGGCTCACTGCAATCTCCGCCTCCCAGGTTCAAGTGATTCTCCTACCTCAGCCGCCCGAGTAACTGGGATTATAGGCATGTGCCACCACGCCCAGCTAATTTTGTATTTTTAGTAGAGACAGGATTTCTCCGTGTTGGTCAGGCTGGTCTTGAACTCCCAACCTCAGGTGATCCGCCTGCCTCAGCCTCCCAAAGTGCTGGGATTACAGGCGTGAGATACCATGCCCTGCAACCCTCACATAGTTTAAGGGACAAACTAGCTCTCTGAGGCACTAATCCCAATCATGAGGGCTGATTACTTCTCAAAGGCCCCACCTACCTCCTAATACTATCACCTTGGAGGTTAGTATTTGACCATAGGAATATTGGAGAGACATAAACATTCAGACCACTATTCCTTATACCAACTGGTTCACTTTGGATGTTCCAGGAAGCAGAATGTAACATTAATTTAAGAGTACAAGAAGTCTATTGGAAAAATGATGGGGAAGAAAAAGACAGAGACTGTGGTGTAGATCTAAAAATCAGGCTGGGTTGGGTGTCTCATGCCTGTAATCCCAGCACTTTGGGAGGCTGAGGCAGGTGGATCACTTGAGGTCAGGAGTTCGATACCAACCTGGCCAACATGGTGAAACCCCGTCTCTACTAAAAAATACAAAAATTAGCCAGGTGTGGTGGTTCACGCGTGTAATCCCAGCTAGTCAGGAGGCTGAGGCACAAGAATCACCTCAGCCTGGGAGTCGGAGGTTGCAGTGAGCCGAGATTGTGCCACTGCATTCCAGTCTGGGCAACAGAGCAAGACTAAAATAAATAAATAAATATCTAGCAGAATCTCAGCTAACCCATTGTGGAGCTCTGGGGAAAATATTGCTTGTTAGGGAAATTCAACTTTGGGCAGAAATGACTAGACCCTCATACCATTGCCATGTTCAGTCATTGTCTGGGGGCTGCCAGGGAAGACGTTACCTCAACTGGTGTGCTGTGGTAGATCTTGACAGTGCTGCAGATGGAGGCAGTTAGCTTACTGGTATTCATTGCAGCTGAATGGCAAGTTCTATCTAAAATGGAGATATTAGTGGTGTACCTCCTATGACTGCCCCACTGATCTAACCTGAGAAGGTTCAGGAGATGCCTGCAACTAGTAGTCTAAGCATTTGATGGGGAAGGAGAGTAAGGCCAAAACAAGGCGGGTTGGCTGAAAGTTGATGACGGAGCAGTTATCCCATTAGATATTCCCAACTCTTGTCACTAGGCAAAGGCCAGTTGAAAACTGGTTTTATCAGTACACATTCACACCTGTTCATTTACAAATTGCCTATAGCTTCTTTTTATTTTTTCATTTACATATTATCTATGCCTCCTTTTTTTATTTTTTTCTTTCTGAGATAGGATCTTGTTCTGTCACCCATGCTGGAGTGCAGTGCTGCCATTATGGCTCACTACACTCTTGACCTTCTGGGCTCAAGCAATACTCCTACCTCAGCTTCCCAAGTAGCTGGGACCACAGGCACACACCATCACACCCGACTAATTTTTGTATTTTTTTGTAGAGATGGGGTATTGCCATGTTGCCGAGGATGGTCTCGAACTCCTGAGGTCAACCAGTCCACCCACCTTGGCCTCCCAAATTGCTGGGATTAGAGGCATGAGCTACTGCACCCAGCCTGGCTCCTTTTTCACTACGATGCAGTGTTGAGCAAATTCGAAAATATTTACTGCTTAGTCTTTTCCAGAAGAGCTTGCTGGAAAGTTTGCTGATTTTCAATCTATGCCATTGGGGTTATTTACATCTATGCATTGAGGTTATTTGTATCTATTGTATCTCCATGGTAGATTTACTATATAATGGTGTGCTGCTGCTTATCTCTTCCCAACTGCATTCAGAGGAATCATATTGGTAGCTTGAAATTGGCTACAGTGGGGGAATTTTACCATAGAAGTTAGCAAGTGCTACAGTTGGGGCCTTTTTCTTTTTGGACAGCTGATTGTTAAACATTGACCTGCAGCATTTTTCATTATGGGATATTACAGGCTGCATTGTTTCCACTCTCCAGAGGTATGTGTTGAAGTGCCTACCCACAGTACCCCAGAATGTGGGTGTGTTTAGACCTAGGGTCTTTAAAAAGACATTGAAGGCTAGGCACGGTGGCTCATGCCTGTATTCCCAGTACTTTGGGAGGCCAAGGCAGGCGAATCACGTGAGGCAGGGAGTTTGAGAGCAGCCTGGCCAGTGTGGTGAAACCCCGTCTCTACTAAAAATGCAAAAATTGGCTGTGTGTGGTGGCATGTGCCTATAATCTCAACTACATGGGAAGCTGAGGTGGGAAGATCACTTGAACCTGGGAGGCAGAGGTTGCAGTGAGCTGAGATCACACCACTGCACTCCAGCCTAGATGACAAAGCGAGACTACGTCTCAAAAAAATAAAAATTATAAAGTCATTTAAGTTAAAATGAGGTCATTCGGGTGGGCTCTAATCCAGTATGACTGGTGTCTTTATAAGAAGAGGAAATTTTTACAGGTTTTGGGGAAGACTCTGTGGTAACACAAGAAGACAGTCATCTACAAGCCAAGACCAGAGGCCTCAGAAGAGAACAACCCTAGTGATACCTTGATCTCAGACTTCTAGCCTCCAGAACTGTGAGAAAATAAATTTCTGTCATCTCACCTGCCTATTCTGTGGTACTTGGCTATTGTAGCCCTAGTAGACTGATAGAATAAGTGACCTGACAAAGTGTCAAAAGTTCCTGCAGAAGCAATCAATTGAAACGACTTCCAAAGAGCTTTGGTATAGGGCCAGGAGTAGTGGCTCACACCTATAATTTGAGCACTTTGGGAGGCTGAGATGGGAGTATCACTTAATGCCAGGAGTTCAAGACCAGCCTGGGCAACACAGTAAGACCCTGTCTCTAATGTCAGTTTAAAAAACAAATACAACAACAACAACAACAAAAATGGCTTTGACTACTTAGTGCATGGTCTTTTCCAGAAAAATTTGCACCTCACAGAAGTTTGCTAATTTCTGTGGTAAAAATTCCCCCACTTCAGCCAGTTTCAGGCTGCCAACATGATTTCTCTGAATGCAGTTGAGGATAAGCAGCAGCACACCATTATGTAGTAATCCACCACGGGGATACAGTAAATATAATGCGCAGATGTAAATAACCCCAAGAGCATAGATCAAGAGTCAGCAAATACACCTGATTCTTTTTACCCCAACTGCATTTTGGTGACATTTAATAAATTTGTTGAGCACTATAGGTACCATGCAAGCCTTTTGGACTCTGTAAAGACCAGTTACCCTAGGAAATAATCTTCAAGACTCTGGAATCAGGGTTATATAAAGGCAGTACAGCTTTGCTCCCTCCCACCTGTACCCTGCCTTTTGTTGGCCTCATTCCTAAGGTAAAGTGATAGCTAGGTAAAAAGCAGAAGTTACAGCTAATAGCAGTCTTAAGGGAGAATTTCCGGAAGGATTCAGTAGGCTAGGTGAGTGACACCTGAACTACTTTTTGTTTAAGATATACTCATGTAGAAAGCCCTTGAGAGCTAGGCGCAGTGGCTCATGCCTGTAATCAAAACATTTTGGGAGGCCGAGACAGGCGGATAACCTGAGGTCAGGAGTTTGAGACCAGCCTGGCCAACTTGGTGAAACCCCGTCTCTACGACAAATAACAAAAATTAGCTGGGTATGATGGCAGGTGCTTGTAATTCCAGCTACTCCAGAGACTGAGGCAGGAGAATCATTTGAACTTGGGAGGAGCGGAGATTGCACCATTGCATTCCACCCTGGGCAACAGAGTGAGACTCCGTCTCAAAAAAAAAAAAAAAAAAAGTCCTTGAGAGAAAGGGGCAAGTGATATGAATGTACCACTCCCTAGGTAGTATAATCTTTAGCCTTAAAAGTTCTGTGTGACTTGACCTAGGGTGTTTTTAACATGGAAAAGAGCAAACTGATTGGGAAAGTAAATAGTCCCAAGACTTCAGGAGAATAAAATAATTCCAGTGACCTTTTATGCTGTTGTGGTGTGAATATGGCACCCCGAATTAATATGTTGAAACTTATTAGCCAATGTGATAATATAAAATGTGGGGCTGTTGGGAGGGAATTAAGGCCCTTATAAAAGGGGTTGAGGTAGGTGATTTTCTCTCTCCCACTCTTTTGCCATGCAAAGGCACAGCATCCATTCCCTTTTTTACCCTTCTGCCTTCTGCCATGTGAGAAGGCCCTCACCAGACATCAAATGCCAGTGCCTTGATCTCGGACTTTCCAGCCTTCAGAACTGTGAGGAATACATTTCTATTGTGCATAAATTACCCAGTCTGGTATTTTGTTACAGCAACACAAATGGACTAAGACATATACCATTAGCACTTTTGGAACATAATTTACTTTACTGGCACAGTACATATATAAAATAAACTCTCTTTTATCCTTTTGAAAATCAATAAATATGCATTGAATGCCTACATATTTATGTAGATGAACACAGGCTATAATAGGAGAGCTCTAAGATATTTAAACATTTATTCTCACATCATTAGTTACTTGACAGAGAGTATAAAGGACAGAAAGACTTGAAGTAGTGGGAGCATAGCCACTGCTGATTAAAGACAAAAAATAAGAAAGTAGATAAACAATTATTTGTCAGTTAAAAATAAAATAAAACTTTTAAAAATTAAGAAAATATATATGTGAACTGCGTCCTTAAAAGGTCAGCTTACATGTAATTTTTCTGGAACAAATATCTTTCTGAAGTAAAATATATATATAAAGGTATGCTTTCATTTAGCACTACTGATATATGACATTCCACATTTATGAAGTATACAAACTATATTAGGATTCTCTAGAGGGACGGAACTAATAGGATATATACATATAGGAATTTATTAAGTATTAACTCACATGATCACAAGTTCCCACAATAGGCCGTCTGCAGGCTGACGATCAAGGAAATCTAGTCCGAGTCCCAAAACTGAAGAACTTGGAGTCCCATGTTCGAGGGCAGGAAACATCCAGCATGGGAGAAAGATGTAGGCTGGGAGGCTAGGCCAGTCTCATCTTTCCACATTTTTCTGCCTGCTTTTTTATTCTAGTCCTGCTGGCAGCTGATTAGATAGTGCCCACCCAGGTTAAGAATAGGTCTGCCTTTCCCAGCCCACAGACTCAAATGTTAATCTCCTTTGGCAACACCCTCACAGACACACACAGGATCAATACTTTGTATCCTTCAACCCAATCAAGTTGACACTCAGTATTAACTATCACACAAACTGAAGTGGATCATTTGGCTTTCCAAATGGATATGTCGTGAGATTAATCATGTATTTCACAAATTGAACACCAATAATATTCAAAAATATTTTGCAACCAAACCCATTTTATGACATTCAATGACATTTTTTAATTTCATGAAGAAAACACAAATTCAGCACCCCCAAAATGAAAATTATTTATACAATAAAGCATAATATAAATGTTGTATAATGACATGACATATAACTTTGTACTGTTAATACTGATTTAGGTGATGTTCTATAGTGAGCACTAGAATATGTATTTGAATACAATACTTAGCAAAGCATCTTTATTTTTTGACGTAATTTGACTTTAAACATTTTATTTTGTTACATTTTTTAAGACACAGGACCTCACTGTGTCACCCAGGCTGGAGTACAGTGGTGTGATCATAGCTTACTGCAGCCTTGAACTCCTGGGCTCAAGCAATCCTTCTGCCTTGGCCTCCCAAAGGGACTACAGGCTGAACCACCGCATGTGGTGTATTTTATTTTTTTTAATGAATTTTTCTAACCCCTTTTGTAGTAACCAGGACCTACCCTTAGGTGAGGCATAGATGGACACCCAGAGTCAACACACTAGTGGTCCCAAGCTGGGTCAGAAAACCTGTGTGATCACAGGGAGACCCTCTGAGAAATCCCCCCTCAACCAAGAACTAAAGCTGATAGGTAAGTGTGGCCTCCAGAGCAAATGTGACATCTGGAGAGTCAAATTTACCCTGGACAAGTCTGCAGAGCTGCCCAGGAGCTGCTAATGTTTGCTGAGAAGGACCCATGGCCTCTGTTTGAAGGCAGTGCCCTGCTGCAGTGACTTATTCACATCAGAGTGCAGTACAGGGACAGAATGAAACTAGATTGCAACCTAGGCCTGAAGATTGAGGCTTTCCTGCAGAGATGCCTGCAGACCCAGTTCTTCAAGCCAGGATTTGGCCAAGTCCAGTCATCATGCCCCTGTGCTGATCCACTAGCACCATATCTGGGTCTGCAGGTGGTGAGCATCCTGTCTGTACTTCACTGACTGCCTGGACTCCCAGAAGCACGGCAACTTCTCCCTTTACTCTTTGTTTGGCAGTGGTCGCCTGGGCCTCCTGAAGAGAAGAATTCCAAGAAGGACCAGGGTTGGGCTGGAGAGCCCCTGGAGATAACCAAGAGGAGGGTTAAGCCTACCCATCCCCTCCTGGGGTAGGGGATTGTCTAGTTTTCTAATCAGATAATGGGATCAACATTTTGAAAACAAGGATTCTAGGGATGATGCTTCTCTATTTTCCATTGATAATATGGAAACATGTTTTTGAATGTACATACTTTTATATTCCATTAATAAGTACAATCATCTACCCAAATCATTTTTTTTCCTGCAATTTCAGTAACTGAATTTGAGGTAAGTAAAAATGCTTTGTTTTCTTTCTTTTTTTGTTTTTTTTGAGATGGAGTCTCGCTCTGTTGCCCAGGCTGGAGTGCAGTGGCACAGTCTCAGCTCACTGAAAGCTCCATCTCCCGGGTTCACGCCATTCTCCTGCCTCAGCCTCCCGAGTAGCTGGAACAACAGGCGGCCACCACCACGCCCAGCTAATTTTTGTATTTTTAGTAGAGACGGAGTTTCACCTTGTTAGCCAGGATGGTCTCGATCTCCTGACCTCGTTCGTTATCCACCTGCCTCAGCCTCCCAGAGTGCTGGGATTACAGGTGTGAGCCACCGCGCCCAGCCGCTTTGTTTTCTTTCAAGCATGCACAATCTGCTTTCTAAAATTCTACAAGCATGAAAAAGAGGAGCACTTCTTAAAACACATACCATTTACTAAGAAATCTGTTAAATGTTCAGGTGGTGTTGCACAGTTTTCTAGGCATAATATTTAAACCATATGTGCAGTAATAGGCACATACCTCCTTTGGACAATGTGAAATCACTCCATAAAGTATTTTCAAAAAATGTTCATATATTTTTTAGTAATGGAACTATTTTTAAAACAAAAATTTGCTTAGAATCTTAGGAAGCCAAAGAGGTAAACATAGCGATGCTAGAGTTGAAGCTGGGTTGGGATGCAGAGGATCTTCCACTCAGCCATCCGTCCATTATCCTAGAAGCCCTGTAGGTTTCACCAAGAATCCTGGGTCCTTAAGAAACCGAGTTTGGGAACTGGTATAAGGAACAAGCACCAGGTAAGAATCTGAAAGCTTTGTTCTGAGTTTGAGACTTGTAGCTGGTCATTAACTTTCTCTGGTTTTTGTTCCCTGATTGGTATAGTGGAGGTATAAGATGTAGATGATCTCTGAGGTGTCTTCCAGCTCTAAAACTTTATGATCTCAAGTGCTACTAGTGATAAATTACTCCACATCTGTCCAATCAATGCCAGAGATTTAATCTAAGTTCATGAGCAAGCCAGGCTGTGCCAAAGAGGAAATAGTTCTCGACTCTGTATTTGGCATTGTTTTTAACACTAGGAGCAAATTTCATTTTTCATATTGGCTACATTCATCCCTTATCATCAACCAAGAATTATTTCAACATTGCCTAGTTTATCTAACATAAATAAGGAATGTTCATATTGTTCCATATTTGAAAACTCTGACTTCTAGTTCATGAATATCAAGTTGAATAGAAACTTGGCACATAGTAGGTATTCAATAAATAGTTGTTCCTTATGACTATGCTAAAAACCACTGAATTGTATACTTTAAAAGAGTGAATTTTTATGGTACATGAATTGTATCTGTTTTTTAAAGTTGTTAAGTGAATGAATTAATTATATTTCTGGATGTAGAAGTAAGAGAATTTGTTGCAGTTTTAAAATCCTAATTTCTGGTGCTCAGAATAAAACAACAGCAACAACAAAAACCAAATAAAAAAAAATAATAAAAAAGAACAAAAGAAGCTGCCACTTGTTGTCAGGAGGCATTAATTATTGGGGCTGGACACAGTGGCTCACACCCGTAACCCCAGCACTTTGGGAGGCCAAGGCAGGAAGATTGCTTGAGCCCAGGAGTTCAAGACAAGCCTAAATAATAGAGTGACACTCTGTTTGTATGAAAAGAAACAAGGTCTCCCTTTGTCACCCAGGCTGGAGAGCAGTGGTGCAAACACAGCTCACTGCAGCCTTAACCTCCCAGGCTCAAGCAGTCCTTCTGCCTCAGTTCCCCAAGTAGCTGGGACTACAGGCCCGTGCCGCCACACCCAGCTAAATTTTGTATTTTTTGTACAGATGGGTATTTGCCATGTTGCCCAGACTGGCTTGAACCCCTGGGCTCAAGAGATCTGCCCATCTCACCCTCCCAAAGTGCTAGGATTACAGGCGTGAGCCACTGCACCTGGCCACATTCCTGAACTTTTAAGATTTTGGCAAGATGTTACATAGATTTTCCTTGCTACTTTTTCAGAGGCAAAATAGTGACTAGATCAACTTCACTCATAAATCTCTATGGCATTTTATAATGTTTTTATGTGCCGGGCGTGGTGGTTCACACCTGTAATACCAGCACTTTGGGAGGCCGAGGCGGATGAATCACCTGAGGTCAGGAATCAAGACCAGCCTGGCCAACATGGTAAAAACCCGTATCTACTAAAAAATACAAAAAACTAGCCAGGCGTGGTGGCGGGCACCTCTAATCCCAGCTACTTGGGAGGCTGAGGCAGGAGAATCGCTTGAACCCAGGAGGCAGAGGTTGCGCTCAGCCGAGATCTCACCATTGCACTCCAGCCTGGGCAACGAGAGCAAAACTCCATCTCAAAAAAAAAAAAAAAAAGTGTTTTTATGCTTTGTAAGTATTGCATTTAATGCCATGAATTCACGATGCCTAATATGTTGCCTATTATTCCCTTGAGTCAATTTCTTAATGCGGTGAGAGCCATGGGCTTACACATTAACTGTAAACATTACAATGTTTGGGAATCGGGTGCAGTGGCTTGTACCTGTAATCCCAGATACTGGGAGGCAGACGCAGGAGGCTTGCTTGAACCCAAGAGTTCTAGACCAGCCTTAGCAACATACCGAGACCCTGCCTCTACAAAAAAAAAAAATTGTACAAATTAGTCGGGTGGGTGGCAGCACATGCACGTATTCCAAGGTACTTGGGAGACTGAGGCAGGAGGATCTCTTGGGTCTAGGAGTTCAAGCCTGAAGTAACTCCTCATCTCTCTAAAAAAATAAATTACAATGTTCAATCAAATGTACATAAATATTGTATTTTTATATACTTCTTTCTGAGTAAATGAATATTTGTTGGAGGAGATCTTATAAATTAGTTTAAAATAAAAACTCTTCATATTTGGTTTATTTCTTATCTTTACTATATCACTAATAAGAGAGGGCAGCCATAGACTATTTTTAGGAATTCTATTCTAGAATAGAGGCAAAATTCCTTTAATTCTACTTTAAAAACACTTCATTCAGTAACACATGGTACTTATTTATTTATTTATTTATTTATTTATTTATTTATTTATTTATTTTGAGACAGAGTCTCACTCTGTTGCCCAGGCTGGAGTGCAGTGGCACAATTTCGGCTCACCACAACCTCCGCCTCCCTGGTTCAAGCAATTCTCGTGCCTCAGCCTCCCAAGTAGCTGGGACTACAGGCTCGTGCCACCATGCCCGGCTGATTTTTATATTTTTAGTAGAGACAGGGTTTTGCCAGGTTGGCCAGGCTGGTCTCCAACTCCTGACCTCAAATGATCTGCCTGCCTCGGCCTCCCAAAGTGTTGGGATTACAGGCATGAGCCACCACACCCAGCCAGTACATACTATTTAAAGTCATTGCTGACACATCATTTATACCTCTGATATAACCCTTAGAACATAGAGGGTCCTAAGTAACTGTCTAACTGTCTCATTTTATAGATAAGAAAAGTAAAGCCTGAAAAGCTTACATGACATGTTCAAGACTACCTAGCCACTTGATGGCAGACTTTATGCTTCAGAATTACCTAGAAATTCAAAAAATAATTCAAAAATCATTCACATCATCTAAATTCACAAACCTGATGACCTTTCCTGATCCTATATCCTAATTCTCATTTGCTGTTTTTCTCCTTTTGATATGTTAATATTTACATATATCTTAATTATTTACAGAGTATTTGAGATAACCCAGCAGCATATTGCATAAAACTCTTAGGTTTGCTTTGTACTATAGTAATACCTTTGGATGATTTATTTTATTTATTTATTTATTTATTTATTGAGACGAACTTTCGCTCTTGTTGCCTATGCTGGTGTGCAGTGGTGTGATCTTAGCTAACTGCAACCTCTGCCTCCCAGGTTCAAGCCATTCTCTTGTCTCAGCCTCCCAAGTAGCTGAGATTACAAGCATGTGCCACTATGCCCGGCTAATTTTTGTATTTTTAGTAGAGACAGGGTTTCACCATGTTGGTCAGGCTGGTCTCAAACTCCTGACCTCAGGTAATCCATCTGCCTAAGCCTCTGAAAGTTCTGGGATTACAGGTGTGAGCCACTATGCCCGGCCAAGTTTGGATAATTTCTAAAAGTCATTATTTACAGCACGTTATAATGACATCTATACGTCTGTTAAAATTATTCTTTATATAGGCTTTGAACATTTCTGGCAAAAAGTGTACTTGTTTTTGTTCTCAATGTTGTAGTGCTCACTTTAATGCTATAACCTGAGGAAACTGAAGATCAGAAGCATGAGGAGAGACATTTTTATGTACTTGTTTCTCTTAGTTAAAAGATTAGTTCCCTCAACCTTGGTTTTCCCATGCCGGTTTGTCTCTGCCTCAGAGATGATTTGAAGAATTATTCTCACCAGCAGCAGGTGTAGTCAGTTTACCAACATAGTTGTTATATCACCAGAATACTTTGATCGTCGGTAATCATTTTTTATGATCCACTTACTGACTAACCAGAGATTCACTAAATACACACACATGCGCGCACACACACACACATACACACACACAGACACACTTGCAAAGCTACAAATCAGGTTCTATGGTGGATGATGTGGTATGACCCCCACTACGCCCCCCAATTCCAGCCCCTTAAGGACTAAGACACTCATGCGCCCGTTTGCCAAGAGTGTTGGCTGCTGACTGCTGGCAGCTACATTCTTATGATTGTTCTTTTCTTAAAGAAGCTGCCTCACCTAAGTTTACACCCCCACTATCGATGTGGGAATACAAAGGCTTGGACCCTTGGCTTTAATTTAGAACTTCTCTGAAGGGGCTTCATAGCTCCCGTGGGTCAACTGAGACCTCTGTTGTAACTGCATCACAGTTCAATTCCTCCCTCTCTAATCCTACTTCCTTACCTCTCACAGATCATGTTTCTGAGAGAAACCCTCCTTTCCACAACAAACCTCCTACATGCACCTCAGAATCTCAAAGTCTATTTATTTCCTGGGATCCCGACTTGCAGCTGCTTACAAATATGTGCGTGTGGAAATGGAAGGAGAGAAAAGAAGTTTGAATGAGTTGATTAATTTTACCTGTCACATGTGGCATAATCATGGGAGAAAGGCCAGGAAAACAAGGCTTGGATATTAAATTCATTTTCTCATATAATACTACTGGTTCTGTTTTATCTATAGTCCTTACATTGGATTATCATTTATTTACTTCTGAACGTTAGACTACCTCATCCTTCCGTTCTTTACCCTCTTTTCTCTCTATAATTCCATAAAGAGACCAGATGTGGTGGCATACATCTGTAATCCCAGCGTTTTGTGAGGCTGACATGGGAGGATCAGTTGAGGCCAGGAGTCTGAGACAAGCCTGGGCAATATAGCGAGATCTAGTCTCTTAAAAAAAATTATAAACAATCTTTTCTATTCAGGTAAGTCCTATGAATTTAATTAGCATCTATACACACATGGATTCCTAAATCTTTAGCTCCAATTCTAACCACTTTCTGAGGTTTAGATAAGAATTTTCAAAGCCTATTTGACCTCTCACCTTGAATTTTTGACACTTCAAATTCATTGTGTCCAAAACTAAACTCGTTACTATCAAAACTACTTCCCCATGTAGTCTCTATGTTTTAATATAGTCACTGTCTGCCCAGCTCCCCCAAAATAAATGATCTAATCATTGTTAATCTTCCCATATGTTATACTAATGATTGATCACCAAGTCTTGAAAATTCTAATCAGAAATGTAAAATCTACTTTTTCCACTGCTTTACTTAAGTCTTGTCATTTTATTTTCTTTTTTGGTCTGAAAGGCTACCTACTATTCAATGTTAGTTCTTTAACCATCCTCCCAGTTTTTCAGTGTAACTCACCACATACCACCTACCTTTAGGCCTATAAAAGAAACTGTATCCAGTAATATTTGTGAAAACCAATTTGGGCCCTACTTCCCTGTTTCTGATCCCTTACCTATCCCGAGTTCTTATTCTGTCTCTTTTACTTCAAATTGGCATTTAGGTGTGTGTTTGGGCTCTTGAATCCTATCTATCCTGTAGGATTCTGACTTGGCTGTCTCTACTGTGGACCCCTGCAGGTGATGTTATCATAATCATTCTCATACTCGGAGCTGAAGCCTCTGGGTACTAAGGATGTAGCAGTCAACAAAAATTACTGTTCTCATAGAGTTTACATTCTAGTGGGATAAGTACATCTGTTGAAGCTCAGAGATGAGGGAGGGGAATGCTAACCACAATATTTACACTTTCTCACCTGGCTGACCTAGTTTGTTAAAGAGGGAGAGAGACTGTCCAGCAGATTGTACCAGCATCTCCTCCCATAGTTGTCTAAGGGATCTGTAAGCCATTGCTACTTCACCCTCTTCAAACATATCTTGGGATCAATTAAAACAAAACCGAAAACAAAAACAGCTTTCCTTGCTTAAGCAACTGCAAATTCATGTGAAAGCCTGAGACTCATAATTGGCATGTGTAATCGGGTGATATTTTACAATATTACACGGATACAACGTAATCTTCACAGCTTTCCTTTTCCTTGGTTTGAGGCTTATTACACAAAAGGAGCCAGAGGATTATTACACAAAGGAAGCGACACCAGAAAGGACATTGATTAGCTTTGAGACTCAAAGCTGACTTTCCTGACCTCTCTAAGAAGAGAATTGTCTTGCAAACGTGGAGAATGAAAGGGTTTCCCAAACTCCTTTTGCTAGCATTAACACATCAAAGACTAGGCCTGATAGCTATTAGGCTCTCACATCACTACTACCCACAATAGGAAACATCATATTGTGACCCAGTTCACATGTACCTAGACCGAATATTATACATTCATGTGAACTGAATCATAATATGATATACGTACACACACACACACATATGCATTATCGCTGAAACAAAAATTTAACATGTATTTTGATATATTCACTACAATTTTATTTCTTTTTAATACACTATTCACAGCACACTGAAGTGAGATATGCGTTAAAAAAATATATATATACCACCTAGGATTTTTCAAAAGGGAGAATTCGGTGAGACAGAAAAAGAAGTTAATTCTGCTTCTGCTGGGGGCGAGGGTTGGGGATGGGTACGGGTGGGGGCCGTGCTTAGGGGAAAGGATCTGAAGAATCAAAATGTTCAAATTTTTGGTGTTGAGTAGATTTTGATCAGAGGGAAAATATCTTACAGTGAAGAATAGAATTATTTGATGTCGGTTATTAAAAGCAGAAAGTTTTGAAGTCACTGCATTCAGGGGGAAGTATAAGGTCACCAAGACATTGTAAAAAAAATAGATATGGATGAGGCAACTGCAGAATGTTTACATTCTTACAGGGATAAGCACAGGATAAGCTAAAACCACAGCTGGTGTTTGACCAAAGAAGGACTGGCTATAACTGACATTGCTCTGTGTGGGTCCCTCCTGATGACTTGGGCAATGAAATTCCTCCTTATGATAATGATACTATAAAAAGAAAGAAGTAAGAAAATGAAGCAATTGGTAACCAGTGATGGAGCAACCTGTGGTCTAGTTACTGTCATCTTCAGGGAAAGACTGGGGAGCACTTGTGTTTGTGGTAGGTTGGGTGGTGGTGGCTGCAGGTGGAAAGTTGTGCAAGAAAGATGAGACCATGAAAATGATAAACATGAGGTAGGCATAAAAATGTACAGACTTGTCGGCCAGGTGTGGTGGCTCATGCCTGTAATCCCAGCACTTTGGGAGGCCGAGGCGGGCGGATCACCTGGTCGGGAGTTCGAGACCACCCTGACCGACATGGTGAAACCCCGTCTCTACTAAAAATATAAAAAATTAGCTGGGTGTGGTGGCACATGCTTGTAATCCCAGCTACTCGGGAGGCTGAGGCAGGAGAATCGCTTGAACCCGAGAGACGAAGGTTGCAGTGAGCCAAGATTGTGCCATTGCACTCCAGCCTGGGCAACAAGAGTGAAAACTCCATCTCAAAAAAAAAAAAAAAAAAAAAAAAATGTACAGACTTGAATATTTAGAGAAAATGCTTGGGTGCCATAGACATGTTATAATTAACTGACAAGGTTGTGTTCAATAAAGATAATAGAATTCTGTGTCTCCATGTTGCCTCATCAGTTTCCCCCATCCTACCTTTGAAGCAAAAAGTAGATTAAGCTGAGGTTTTTCTGGGCTGGGTTAAATATAGATTTTTTTCTTCCTTGCCTCCCAAAAGGGGAGGAACTAAAAAGGAAAATGAGATTGTTGACTGCTATATCCTTAGTACCCAGAGGACCCTAAGAGTAACATAGTAAATGAAAAGACCTCATTGTCGTTGTACATTCAAGTATAGTGAGCAAATGTGTGACCCTATCCATATGGTCTTTGCTCAAATGTCACCTTTTGGCAGGCCTTCCCTAACCACACTATAATTTACCCCAAGCATTCCTTCTTCTCCTGTTCTGCTTTACACTTCTACATAGCATTTATCACAAATAAACAACAGTGTGTGTGTATGAATAATATAATGAATCTCTTATGTTCCCATCACCAAGCTTCAATAATTATTAATATTTTACCATCATTTATATTACCCTCATCATTTTGTTTTGCTTTGTTTGGGCTTTTTTCTGAAATGTTTCAAAGTGAATACCAGACATGACATTTCCTTTCATACTGTATGTTTTACTTATTTAATGTCTGTCTGCTCCTACTAGAATATGTGCTCCATAAGGGCAGGAATTTTTATCTACTGTTCACAGAAACATTCCCAGCATGTTTTTTACTTTTTCTTTTTAAATTCATTCAATTTTGAGAAGTGATTTCGAGCATTTTTTTTTTTTTTTTAAGACCAAGTCTCTCTCTGTCACTCAGGCTGGATTGCAGTGGCATGATCACAGCTCACTGCAGCCTCAGCCTTCCCAGGCTCATGTGCACACTTCAGCCCCCTCAGAAGCTGAAATTGCAACTGCACGCCACCACACCCAGCTAATTTTGTATTTTTTGTAGAGGTGGAATTTCACATGTTGCCCAAGTTGTTCTCAAGCTCCTGGGCTCAGTGATCTGCTTGCCTCAGCCTCACAAAGTGCTGGGATTATAGGCATGAGCCACCGCTCTAGCCACAGCATCTTAAAAAGCTTCCTGGCACATAATAAGTGCTCAATAAATATTTTTTGAGTGCATAAATATGGAATCCAAAAAGTAACATTTTCAGTCTCTTCCTAGTTAGGCATTGTCTCAGTCAGTTCAGGATGCTATAATGGAATATCATAGATTAGGTGGCTTAAACAACAGAATAGTTTGTTCTCAGTGTATAGAAATGCAAATAACTTTTCATATGTTGGTTTTGTATCCTGCAACTCTCTGGATGTATTAGTTCGAAGAGTTTTTTTATCGCATTTTTAAAGGATTTCTATACATAAGATGTTCACAAAAAGGGACAACTTTACTTCTTCTTTTTAGATTTAGATGCTTCTTATTTCTTTTTCTTGCCACATTGCTCTGGCTAGGACTTCTAGTACTTTGTTGAATTGAAGTGGTGAAGGTGGGCATGTTTGCCTTGTTCCTGATCTTAGAGAAAAAGCTTTCAGTTTTCCACTGATTGATATGATGTTAGTTGTTGGCTTTTCATATATATACTTTTTTATGTTGAGGTACTTCCCTTCTCTTCCTTTTTAAAAAATTTTTAACAATTCCCAAATTGTAGTAGAGAGAGTCTGTGGGCTTTTTTTAAATCACAAAAGGATGTTGAATCTCGTAAAATGCTTTTTTGGCATCTATTGAAATGATCATATGGATTTGATCTGTTGATGTGGCAAATCACATTGATTAATTATTTTGTATCTGAAAAGAAAATTAGGAAAACAGTCCCATTTACAATCGCACCAAAAAGAATAAAGTACTTAGGAATAACTTAATTAAGGAGGTAAAAGACATACACTGAAAACTATAAAACATTGGTGAAAGAAATAAGACATGCATAAATGGAATGATACTATATTCGTGGATTGGAAGATTTAAAATTGTTAAAATATTCATACTATACGAAACAATACAGATTTGAAACAATACAGATTTAATGCAATCCCTGTCAAAATCCCAATGGCATTTTTACAGAAATAGAAAAGACAATTCTAAAATTCATGTGGAACCACAAAAGACCATGAACAGCCAAATCAATCTTGGAAAAGAACAAAGCTGGAAGCATCACACATCCTGACTTCGAAATATATTACAAAGCTACAGTAATCAAAACATATATAAGAAACGTACATACAAAACCACATAATACAAAAATCAACTCAAAATGAATGAAAGACTTTAAGGCTTGAAACAGTAAAACTCCTAGAAGAAAACTTAGGGGAAAAACTTCATGACATTGATTGGCAATGATTTTATATATACGACACCAAAAAGACAGGCAGCAAAAACAAAAATAAGTGGGGCTACATCAAGGTACGTAAACCTGCACAGCAAAGGAAACAATCAACAGAGTGAAAAAGCAACTTACACAATAGAAGAAGATATTCGCAAACCACATTCTGATAAGGGTTAATCTCCAAAATATACAGTGATTTCCTCAAAACATTACTCAATAGTAAGAAAATGGATAACCAGATTAAAAAAAAAATGGTCTAAGGACTTGAACAGAGATTTTTCCAAAGAAGACATGCAAATGGCCAACAGATATGTGAAAAACAAATGCTTGGTATCATAAATCAGGGACATGCAAGTTAAAACGACAATGAGATATCACCTCACACCTGTCAGGATGGTTACTATCAAAGGAAACAAAAAACAAGGATTAGCAAGAATGTGGACAAATTGGAACCCTTGTACACTGTTAGTGGGAATGTAAAATGGTGCAGTGGCAATGGAAAACTATATAGAGAGCTTCCTCAAAACATTTTAAAAATAGGACTACTGTATGATACTGCAATCCCACTTCTGTGTATATATCCAAAACAATTGAAATCAGGATCTCAAAGATGTTAGCACTCCTATGTTCATTACAGCACTGTTTCACCACAACCGAGATGAGGAAATAACCTAAATGTTCATGGAAAGATGAATGTGTTTTTTAAAGTGTGGTACATACAAATGGTAAAATATTATTCAGCCCTAAAAAAAGAAGGAAATTCTACAATATGCAACCACATGGATCAACCTTGAGGACATTACATTAAGCAAAGCAAGCCAGTTACAGAAGGACAAATACTGCATGATTTCACTTATTTGAGGTATCTAAAATAGTCAAGTCTGGAAATTCAAGGAGGGAATGGTAGTTTCCAGGAGTGGAGGAAGGAGAAATGGGGTATTATTAATCAATTTGAAGTTTAATTTAAGCAAGATGAGCAAGTTGTATAGATCTGCTGTACAGCATTGTGCCTGTAATCAACAACACTGTTATTGTACACTTAAACATTTGTTAAAAAGGTAGATCTCACGGTAAGTGTTCTTACTACTGTGAAATAAAATTAAAGAAAAACTGCAAAGTCTAACACTGCTATCCTACCAATGAGCACTTTTTTCCTCAAACTTGCAGCAGCCACTGCTCAAAGTTCTCCATCTCAGTATCCATTTGTCAGTAACCCACCCTCATAGGCCAATTACTGTACTGGGTCTTAGATTATTTACACTTCTACATGCTATACAGGCCCAAGGCATAATTCACTAGAATAGAATTTGCAGAGTGTGTTGCTCTACCCATTCAGCTAATCACAACAGTCATTACCATTACAGCTTCGATCCCTAATTTCCCACTTCCCTGCCCCTCTAAAAACCAGCCTCTGATTGCTAGTGGGATAAGATACTTAAGAAAACCTACAGGATCCACTGTGATCTTGGACATCTAATGTTTTAGCATAGTCAGCACATTGTCATTCTTATGGTAAATGCACCGGATTTTTGCTTAGGGCACTGTCTCTCTTTGGTTACCATTCCACATTGTTAGGTTGGGACTGATCCCTCCACCTTTGCTCCAGAAGTAATTATGTAAGCCAGTCAGAGAATCTCATTAGCCTTACCACAGTGCTTGGGTCATAGATAAATGTATAACAGGAAACAGGCAAATCAAATGCATGAAATCCATTTCTGAGCTATATGTTGGAATTGTTGGGGGCAGAATAGCTCTCTTTACAACAGGTTTAAACCTAAAAAATTTTGAGCTGCTGGTTGCACTTTTGCTATCATATGTGGAGAGCCTAAAGTGAGCCTATCTGAGACTGAAGATAATGCTTAGGAAAGGAGAACCAAGAAATGACTAGTTAATATCAATTGAGCAATTACTGTATGTTAATCACAATTGATCATTTAATTCTACAGTAACTCTTAGAAACAGGGTCCAAATTGATCATCCATAAGCTAGAGATGAGGTCAATAAGAGTAAATGTCTTGCCTAAAGTTTTACAGCTAATGGCAAAGCTGAGATTTGTACTAGCTAGATCTAGTCTAGATCTAGATCCATGTTCAGTACCACTATGCTACACTGTCTCAATGTATGCTAATATATTGACTAATAAATACATGCACTTCAGAGAGAGTTGGAGAGAGAGTAAGAGCCTGAGAAAAACAATGAGTCCTGGTTATTTGTCTTTGAGTACCTGGATCTAATCATACCTAAAATCATAAACTTTTTTTTTTTTTTTTTTTTGAGACAGAATCTCGCATTGTCACCTGGGCTGGAGTGCAATGGCACAAACTCAGCTCACTACACTCTCCACTTCCTGGGTTCAAGCGATTCTCCTGCCTCAGTCTCCTGAGTAGCCGGGATTACAGGGGCCTGCCACCACGCCCAGCTATTTTTTTGTATTTTTAGTAGAGATGGAGTTTCACCATGTTGGCCAGACTGGTCTCGAACCCCTGACCTCGTGATTCACCCACCTTGGACTCCCAAAGTGCTGGGATTATAGGTGTGAGCCACTGCGCCTGGCCCTAAACTTTTTTTTCCTTTAAATTAAATAAGCAAATTCCCTTTTCCACTTTTTTTCAGAAGCCAGTTTGACTCTTAAAACTGATAAAACTCCTAATATATCCTTCAGTATGCAAGGAGTGATACACAGAAAACTATATCAAACATGAAAGCTTTCAGATCACACTGAAAACACTGGATGGCTCTACATACTTTATAAACATTTACACTTGTCTCTAGGAGAAATTTGAGAACTATTTCATGAGATTCTTTGAAGTAATTCATTGAAGTAACCAACCCTTCAGTATTCTCCCTATATTTACCCCTGCCCACTTATGCTCTCTTTCATTTCTTCATGGCAGGCCTGACTGACATACACCTTGCTCTACATCTAGGGCCTACAACTTCAGGAAAAATCAGAGTACATAGTAAAAGCAGTGTCCTGGTGACCTGGCATGCTGCAACCCAGGCTCCCATCTCAAAATTGCCCATAAATGTATCTGTTTTCCTTGGACCTTCCCCAGAAAAGTTACATTGAGCCTTGTCTAGTAGGGGAGCCTTGCCTCAGATACAGTGTCCATCTCAAATTTGTTGCTTGAAGTCATCCTAACACATCCACACAAGGAACCTAAAGGAGCATGACCTGACCCTCCTCATTTGTTCTTTTTCTGTTCCTGCTTTCGTCCTGTCCTTGAGTGATTTTCAATTGGAGACGCCTCTTATTTAACCTACCATTTCTGTAGGCAAAGATTTCTTAATCAGTATTACAGACAACACAATAAACAAAAAGATTAGCAAATAACAAAGTGATAAAATTAAGAATTTCTGTTTCTTGAAAGATACAATTGAGACACTGGAAAAGATAGGAAAAAAACGTTTGCAATGCGTACAGCAAAGAGATCCTACAGATTAATAAGAGAAGTACCTAGAAAAATAGATAAGAAACTTGATTGGCCAGGTGTGGTCAATCCTAGCACTTTAGGAGGCTGAGGCAGGCAGATCGCTTGAGTCCAGGAGTTTGAGACCAGCCTGGACAACATGGTAAAACCTCGTCTCTACAAAAAACAGAAAAATCCGAGTGTGGTGGCAGGCACCTGTAGCCCCAGCTACTTGGGAGGTGGAGTGGGGAGGATCACCTGAGACCAGGGAGCTGAGGCTATGGGGAACTGTGATCGTGCCACTGTATTCCAATCTGGGTGAGAGAGTGAGACCGTGTCTTAAAAAAAAAAAAAAAAAATTAAAATCCCAAAACTTAATTTGGTACTCCATATAATGGGATACACAGTTGATCAATCAGTATATGAAAAGGTATGTAGCATCATTAGTCAAAAGGGAATCAAAATTAAAACTATAAAGAGTTAACATTACCTACCCAGTGATCAGAATGGTTAAGAATATCAATACGAAGAGTTGATGTGGGCCACTTGGGGTGACTCATGCCTGTAATCCCAATACTTTGGAAGACTGAGGCAGGAGGATCCTTTGAGGCCAGGAGTTCAAGACTAGCATGGGCAACATAGCAAGACACTGTCTCTACATAAAAATTAAACCGTAATTTAAAAAAATTTATCCAGGCATAGTGTCATGTACCTGGAGTCCTAGCTACTCAGGAGACAGAGGTAGGAGGATTCCTTGGCCCAGAAATTCAAGGTTATAGTGAGCTATGACCACACCACTGTACTCCAGCCTGAGAGACCCTGCCTCTATTGAAAAAGATAAAAAGTTGATTTGGATAATTTGTTGATGATCTGGAACTCTCACACACTTTTGGTAGGACTATAAATTGGTACAACTTTGCAAAAACAGTATTAATCTGCTAAAATTTTAATCTCCTAAAATCTTAGGGACCTGCCCACCGGGAATGCAAACATGCATATCAAAGCTACACTGGAAGTTGTTAACAGTATTATTTATTCTAGCTATAAATTGCAAGCAACCCCAATGGAATTAGAATAGATAAATAATATGTGATATATTCATGGAACAAAATACCATTCAGCAGTGAAAGTGAACACACTATAGCTATGTACACAATGTGGATGCATCCCACAAACATAATATTTCCTGAAAGATACCAGACACCAAATAATATAAATGCATGATTCTATTAATGTATACTCAGAAATGAAATTTTAGAAGTTAGAATATTGGTTACCTTTGAGGAAAAGAAAAGGGATAGTTCACCTTGCTCCAGAATACCCTGGTAACATACATACTACCCTGGCTGTCTGGTGGATAATTCTACCCTCTGCCCCAAGTCCGATGTCCCACTCCAGACCACAGGCAGGTTCCCCAGTCTTTCTACCCGATTCACCAATGGAAGGGATGGTGGAACTGTGTTCTAACAATGGTCAACAACCCGGATTTTCCTAAACGTTGCACATACATGCATAACTATTTGTTCATATTGTTCCCTCTGCCTAGCATGGAATTCCCTCTTCTCTCTCAGCAGAGAAACCCATACTCCCAATTCAAAACACAGATGGCACCACACGAGGTCAGAGAAAGAGGTAAGAAGTTTTAGTCAACTTGTCTTTGATTATTGGCTTACCATATGCAGTCTACGTGAACTTGGTCATTGCTTAACTTTTTAGCCTGTTTCTCACGTATGAAATGAGAATAATGATATCCAGCTCATGGGCTGTTTAAAGGAATACATGACATGATAAGGTAAGAGCTTATTACATATTATTTTTCTTTGTTTTCCTTTTTCCCTTGCAGTATCACTTGCTTTCAGCTGTGTACTGGCACCACTCAGAATCATTTTAGAGTCATTAATTTTATTTATTTTTCTCTTTTATTTCTTTTAACCTTTTTTTTTTTTTTTTTTTTTTTTTTTAATTTTAAAGGCATGGTCTTGCTTTGTTGCCCAGGCTGGTCTCAAACTTCTGGGCTCAGGTGATCCTTCTGCCTCAGCCTCCCAAAGTGCTGGAATTACAGGCATGAGCCACAGTGCATGGACCCGAGTCATTGATTTTGTTTTAGTTAATTTAATTAATTTATTTATTTTAGACAGAGTCTCACTTACTCTGTTGCCCAGGCTGGAGTGCAGTGGTATGATGTTGGCTCACTGCAACTTCCCTCTGCCTCCTGGGTTCAAGCGATTCTCCTTCCTCAGCCTCCCGAGTAGTTGGGATTACAGGCATGAGCCACCACGCCCAGCTAATTGTTGTATTTTTAGTAGAGATGGGGTTTTACGATGTCAGTCAGGCTGGTCTTGAACTCCTGACCACAAGTGATCCACCTGGCTCAGCTTCCAAAGTGCTGGGATTATAGGCATGAGCCACCGCCCCTGGCCCCAAGTCATTAATTTTAAAAAATATTTATTTAGCCTGGGTGTACTTGGTAGGAGCCAAGGTTAGAAAAAGAGCAAGATAGGATTTGCGAGAAATTATTACTTTGGCCAAGAATAGCAAGTTAGTGAATAAGAAAATGTCTAATGAAAAAATAATTTTCGGAAATTCTAAGAAAACTTTAAGAGATTTTAAAGCCATTATGTGCAAGAGACTAAATTTTTTAGATAACCAGAGAGATAAATCTACAGTAGCTATGCTGATCTAAAGTTATTGGTATCTAGCTTAATAGGTGTGTCAATGGGAAGATTAAAAAAAAGATATGACACATGAGACAGTAAGAAGGAAGAAGCATTAGAATTTTTAAAAATAGATACTGTATAAAGAATAGTACAGGCCAGGCATGGTGGCTCACATCTGTAATTCCAACACTTTTGGAAGCCAGGCGGGAGTATCACTTGGGGTCAGGAGTTTGAGACCAGCCTGGGCAAAAAAATCAAGACCCTATCTCTAAAAATAATTTTTTTTTTTCCTCCTGCCTCAGCTTCCAGAGTAGCTGAGACTACAGGCGTGTGCCACAACGCCCGACTAATTTATTTATTTGTTTATTTATTTATTTATTTATTTAC
>NW_012108652.1:1001990-1024359 GCF_000951045.1 Mandrillus leucophaeus
TTTTTTTTTTTTTTTTAAGATGGGGTCTCTGTGTTACTCAGGCTGATCTCAAATTCCTACACTCTTGCAGTCCTACTGCTTCAGCCTTCTGAGTAGCTGGGATTATAGGCATGACCCACACTGCACCTCACAATTTCAAAGTCACATAGAAATTGTATTTGTTTACTCTGAAACCAAAAACCTACCAATATTTTATCAATCTAACTGTGTGTGCTTTCAATGGTGATAGCTGAAAATTTCAAATATTCAAAACAACACACACTGTTATAGAATAAATTCATCATGTTGATTCTAAGTAACATTAAACATGTTTTAATAAACATTTTAATTTTTAAAAGATGAGACTTTTGTCACTTCTGTCAAAATATCTATCTTGGAAAAAAGAAAATAGGATGCAGGAAAACATCAAGTGGCAACTGTTGCTACATAGCTGGAAGGCTACATATGTTTCGGTTATTAGACAAACATTTTCATGCTCTGTGGCTTTTAAAAAGATTGCTGGCCCTGTAATGGGACATAAATCTTAACAATACATACAATTTGACAACTTGAAATTTATTGGTATTGTTATAAGCTGTTTTAACTGACAAAATTGTACCTTGACATTTGAATAAAACATCTAATATGCAATTTGCTTAACACATAATTTGCATATCATCTGCTATAATATAAACTTCTATTGTAACAATGGGAATATAAGATATAAAGACATTTTTACATAGTAGACGTGAACCAATGAATCCTTTAAGATGAAATGTGAAATCCTGGCAAGGAGGGGGAAAGAACAGAACATATTAACGGAATGCCCTAAGATGGTCTGGGAACACTTACCCCTAATCAATATTTCATCAAGCAGATCACATAGCAAAGCTACTAACTGAGCTAAGCACTGAACTAAGATACATAACTAAGATACGTAAAGAATAAAGAATAAAAATTTGTAATACACAAAATAAATTACATGTTTACAGTTGTGGATATATAAAAAGCCAGTATTTTAAAAAAAGATTCTGGAAGAATCATGGCTTGCCAATAATCAAAATTGATTCTGGACTGTTTGATCAATGGAAGATCTTTTGAAGTAACAAGATACTCATAATGGGGAAGATACACTCAGGAGAGGGAAAAAAAAAAAAACTTCTGGTATGAAATCATGGAATATCACAATAACTATTTAATGGGAACAAATATTCCTACTGAAGTACTAAACTTTAATGTTCCTATTACAATACTAAACTCCTGGATATTACTCATCTGACAGGAGACAGTTGAACCTTACTGTTATGCTTATACAAATGTTTGGAATGTAACTTAATCTGGAACAGTATTTGCACCTGGAACTTTTGTTATAATTTCATGAAATTTGCTTTATGAGTTTCCACTGCCATTTGGGAGTAACCTACATTCAGTCCTTGCCTCCGTGTTAGTTTGTTGTTGCATTGCTATAAAGAAATACCTAGACAGACACAGTGGCTCACACCTATAATCCCAGCATTTTGGGAGGCCGAGGGGGGCAGATCACTAGAGCCCAGGAGTTTGAAACTAGCCTGGGCAACACAGTGAAACCCTGTCTCTACAAAAAATACAAAAATTAGCCTGGTGGTGCACACCTGTAGTCCCAGCTACTCGGGAGGCTAAGGTGGGAGGATAACTTGAGCCCAGGAGACGGAGATTACAGTGACCCATGATTGCACCACTGCACTCCAGCAGCTGGGTGATAGAGTAAGACCCTGTCTCAAAAAAAAAGAACAGAGTGAGAGAGAGAGAGGAGAAGGGGAGAGAGACAGAGCGAGAGAGAAAGAAATACCTGAGACTGGGTAATTTATAAACAAGTTTCATTGACTCACGATTCTGCAGGCTGTACGGGAACTGAACACACCCACATAGGGTATGTACAGAAGCAGATGCTCTGGGGCCTCAAGGAAGCTTACAAGCATGGCAGAAGGCGAAGGAGAACCAGCATGTGACATGGAGAGAGAGGGAGAAGGTGTCATACACTTTTAAACAACCAGATCTCACGTGAACTCAGAGCAAGAACTGACTAGCACCAAGAGGATGGTGCTAAGCCATTCAAGAGGGATTCACCCCAATGATCCAAACACCTCCCACCAGGCCCCACCTGCAACATTGGGAATTACATTTGAACATGAGATTTGGAGGCAACAAACATCCCAACTATATCAGTTTCTGCCCTGGTACAGGAATCTTCATTGCATATAGTGCCATGCCATATTGGGTGCCCTGAATTTCTTTCAGTTCTAATAGGTACAAAAGTTAGCTGCTTGTGGGCAGTGAGTAACATTCATGAACTTTATGGAGGCTACAGAATTGCCTAGCTGTTCAGTTTGAGGATGTCCCCGGGGAGGGCTATCTCTTAGATACCTTAATAATTAATCTTTTTGCACATAGCATCAACTTCCCAAGACACAATATATCCAAACGTTAGAAGAACAGAGTTCATGAATGTTTACGCCTAAGCATGGATTTTGCTGAAAGTTGTGGCTTGTTTATGTGGGTGTGTCTTTAGTTAGGTACCCTATATGGGTGTGTCTTTATTTAAGTACCTTAACTCTCTCAGGTATGTCTCTAACCCTCTAAGGTTCAGATACTTAACTAAAGACACACCCACATAGGGTACCTTGGAGTTTAGGGTACTTATTTAAAGACACACCCACATAACTCTTACTATGCTGCTCTGACTCACAAATAAAGATGGAAACTGGCAGGCATAATTCCTGTTCCCTTATTTCATGTACATGTCTGAGAGTAACTGGGCTCCCCAGAGCACTTGTAGATCCAGGTCATGGTGGATTCCCAAGCATTAAAAACCACATCTGTTAGGGTCTAGGACAGGAAACCCAGACTACGTCATGCCTAAGTGCCACTCCAGAGTACACAAAAATGAGAACATATTAGAAAAGATCTTACAGCTTCTCAAGCAGCTCTGTAGTTCATTTATTCCCAATCTTCTCTTAACCCTAAAGTGCTGGTGTTGCTGGTCGAGGACAGTTTCAGAGCAATAATTTCAGAGTCTATGAGCTGCCTCTGTGTATACAATGATATGTGTCATAATTCTCGTAGTTCCTGCAAAAGAGCTGTAATTCTTAGGATTGGGGGTGCACACTTTAAAGGAGTATGTTGATAGAAACTTGCTATAGGAATTCATTTTCCCCTCAAGCCACTTCATGGAAGCACAAGTACAATTTGTAAATTTAGTGAGGCCATAATTCAGGGATGCACTGGATTTGGGCTTCAAACTGAGTGCACAGAGATCACTAGAAGACTTAGGGGAAAAAAGGAAGTGACCCCATGAACAAGGGGGAAAATTTGACAGACGAAAAAAGTGAAACAGAATGATAACTGCCAGAGGAAGGGATGAAGTTTTATTCCCTACAACATCCTTTCTTGTACTGCCTAGGTGCAGAGGTACATCTGCTGCCATGATAAGAGTTTCCTAGAAAGTGGTGAAGAGACCATAGCCTAATGCAAGTAGAGAATTGGGACCAGGAAAAATAGAGCCATGAAATGATGAGTCTACTGTGTTAGAGGTAATTTATTACTGCTTCCAAGATTTAACATATGGAGTAAAATCCTAAATGTTGAATGAAAGAATCCAAAAGTTGAACATAATATAAGGTGTCCTAGGATCCCTCAAAAAAATTAAATACCATTGGTTTAGAGAGTGGTATTCTATGGATTGACGTTTCCTGGGAATTTGGGGGTTTGAGGAAAAAAATATACTATATGTTTAGTATTTGGTTATATTACACTATTTGTTTAAATACATAAACATTTTAACATAAGTTCGTTGTCTGAGAATTTGCTCTATTTTCACATATCATCAATACTTCTAGGAAAGCGTTTCCAGAACATTTTATGAAACTTTAATCAGTGGGTATCTATAAATTTTATTGGATTATGATGCCATATAAACAGGTAAGAAGCCATTTTTCCCCTAAAACATTATCCACACAAAATGTTCTTATAAAAACCATGAACTTTGTCTTTTCTCTTTGGCCCTACAACTTCACCACCACCAGAGCAGGTAAACAGTTCTTGGGATTCCATGCCTCAAAAATGTACTTTCAGGCTAATCTGTTGTTGGCCAAGAAAAAGCTATAGGGCCATAATAACAGGCAATGTGTAGCAAGAGAGACTTGAATTTAAAGTACCTCATCACTTCGCCCACCACACTGGGCCCTGAAAAACCTTAAGAACAGGTCACTGAGCCCCTTTCAAGTCAGGAATTATCTAGTGGACTAGTACCTCATCATCTTCTTTCAAATATCTCCAACCTATTTTCCATTGCTTATATTCAGGCTCTTTCTTTATAGATCTCATGTTGCATCCTGATTGTTTTCCTGATAGAGCTAGGAGAGAGAGACAGCATGTTCCATTTATGCTTTCTGGACTCCTGGGATCCTAGAAGCCAGCTAAAGCACATAGTTGTAGAAAGAGCTACTAGCTACAGAACAGAAGAACCAATCTTTCCTTGTGTATTCTGCCAGGACAAATTCTAGCTTTCCATTGGCTGGCCCCATTCCACCTCACTCCCGTGCCAGGTAAGTCTTTTGAGTCATCAAGCACAGCCAGGCTCACCCTGTTAGATATGTATACCCCCAGATTAAAACCTAATGCTTCCCACCTCACCCACTCCACCTGGCTTCTCATTCTGAAAGTTGTACTTTATTAAGGGCCTAATTGTTCTTTTTTTGTGCCTTACCTCCACTCCCTAATTTGAATTACTCAGTTTCTTTTGTTTTTTCATATTGAACATTTGATACACAGACTGTAATTATTCATAATTCTTATTTACTATCACACTCTCATCGTTTGTACACACAGGGCTTCCTTCCTTCTCTCCTTCCAACCTTCTTTATTTTTTATTTTTTTACAAACCGAGTCTTGCTGTCACCCAGGCTGGAGTGCAGTGGCATAATCATAGCTCACTACAACCTTGAAATTCTGGGTTCCAACAATCCTCCCACCTCAGCCTCCAGAGTAGCTAGGACTGCAGCCATGTGCCACCATGCCCAGCTAAGTTTTATTTTATTTTGTTTTGGTTTTTATTTTTTATAGAGAGAGTCTCACTTTGTTGCCCAGGCTGGTGTTGAACTCCTGGGCTCAAACCATTCTCCCGCCTTGACCTCCCTAAGTGCTAGGATTACAAGTGTGAGCCACCATGCCCAGCCTTATAATTATTTTTTAAAATTTATTAGTGTAGTCAGAGTCTCACTATGTTGCACAGGCTGGTCTTGATCTCTTTGGTTCAAGCAATCCTTCTGCCTCAGCCTTCTGAGCAGCTGGGACTACAGGTATGCACCACCACATCTGGCCAATTTATTATTTTTTATTTTTATTTTAAAATATTTTTTGATTATTGTTTTTATTATTCACTGACTATTCCCCAAATGTTTTAAAAATTATTTTGTTGAGACAGGGTCTTATTCCATTGTCCAGGTTAGAGTGCAATGGCATCATCGTGGCTCACTGAAGCCACAACCTCCTGGGCTCAAGGGATCCTCCTGCCTCAGCCTCCTGAGTAGCTGGGACTACTGACATGTGCTACCACACTTAGCTAATGTTTTTTTTAATTTTTTTTTATTTTATTTTTTTTTTGTAGAGAGGTGGTCTCACTATGTTGCCCAGGCTGATCTCAAACTCCTGAGTTCAAGCAATCCTCCCACCTCAACCTCCCAAAGTGCTGGGATTACAGGTGTGAGCCACTGCACCTGGCCTTATTTTTTTAGAGACGGGGTCTTGCTATATTGCTCAAGCTGGTCTCAAACTCCTGGGCTCAATAAATCCTCCTGCCTCAGCCTTCTGGATAGCTGGGATTAATAGGCCTAAGCTATAGTGCCTGGCTCAAACCTTTTATTTTAATAATTTTATATATTGCAAAAAAAGAAAAAGACCATTTATGAGTCTACCACAGGAAAACTAGAGCACAGACAATAATTTACATCCACCTCTGTGGTTCTTCCTTATCTTGTTCCCTCCTGCTTTGATTTGAATGTGTTTCCCCAAATTCTTGTGTTAGAAACCTAATCTTCAATACAACAGTGTTAGAATGTGGGGCCTAATGGGAGGTGTTTAGGTCATGAGGGATGGACCATCATGAATGCATTAATGTTGCTATAAAAATGGCTTGTGAGACTGGGCTCAGTGGCTCACGCCTGTAATCCCAGCAGTTTGGGAGGCCGAGGTGGGGAAATCACTTGAGGTCAGGAGTTCAAGGCCAGCCTGGCCAACATGGTGAAATCCTGTCTCTACTAAAAATACAAAAAACTAGCTGGGCATGGTGGCACATGCTTGCAGTCCTTAGGTGGCTGAGGCATGAAATCACTTGAACCCAGGAGGTGGCAGTTGCAGTGAGCTAAGATTGGGTCACTGAACTGCAGCCTGGGAGACAAAGCAAGACTCCATCTCAAAAAAAAAAAAAAAAGGGCTTGTGAGGGTAGGTTTTCTCTCTCTTCTGCTATATGAGGAGGACATGGTGTTCCTGCCCTCCGAAGGATGCAGCATTCAGGGTGCTATGTTGGAAGCAGAGAGACTGGGCCCTGACCTGTCAGTGTCTTAATCTTGTACTTTCCAGCCTCCAGAACTATGAGAAAGAAATTGCTATTCTTTATAAATTACCCAGTCTCAAGTAGTCTGTTATAGCAGCACAAAACAGACTAAAACACCTTTATCCCCCACTGCATCCAAGGTAATCACTATTCTGAATCTTGTGTTCATGATTATTTTGCTTTCCTTTTACTATGGTACTGTATGTATGCCTAATTAATTAATTAATTGTAAAGATAGGGTCTCCCTATGTTGCCCAGGGTGGTCTGAACTCCTGGGCTCAAGCAGTCCTCTCACCTCAGCCTCCCAAAATGCTGGGATTACAGGCTTAAGCAACCAAAACTGGCCATATGTATGCCTTAAAGGTTTTAACTGTTACATGACTCATTTTCATTTGACTTCAGACTTGAGCCCTTACATGACTGCAGTGTTCAGTCTATTAGTCTGTCATGGTCTTGCATGAACTAAAGACGAAGTGAAAGTCAGATAAATAGTAATTCAAAGACACTTGACATCATGACATCTGTGCCTTATTTGTGAAAGAATCCAGTAAAGATGCTCTAAAAGATAGGAACCAAAGATATACGATGAATATTTGCCTTTTCTTTATATCTATTCCTTTAAAAGCTTTAGAGAGAGATTACCTGATAAGTAACCCTCTGAAGATTTCTGATAGTTTGCTGTTTTTCTCTTCACTAGTCTTCTTTACCTTAGAGTGTTCTACTCATTGTTTAAGATACATTTCAAAATTCACCTCAGGGCAACAAATGCAAACATAGACAAATGGGATTACATCAAACTAAAAATCTTCATAGTAAAGGAAATAATCAACAGTGAAGAAACAATGTATAGAATGGGAGAAAATATTTGCAAACTATACACCTAAGAGGTTAATACTCAAAATATATGATGAATGTAAACAACTAACAGCAAGAAGACTACCCAACTGAAAAATGGGCCAAAGATGTGAATAGACTTTTTTTTTTTTTAAAAGAAAACACACAGTGGACAAGTATGCAAAATCTCAACATTATTAATCATTAAGGAATCGAAATGCAAATAAAAATCACAATAACACCCTACACTCCTATTAGAAAGGCTACCATTAAAAAGACAAAAGATAAACAAGTGTTGGTGAGGATGTGGAGAAAAAGGAACCCTTGCACACTGTTGCAGGGAATGTAAATTTGTATGGCTATTATAGAAAACAATTTAGGGATCCCTAAAAAAATTAAAAGTAGAACTAGCATATGATCCAGCAATCCAACTACTGGGTATATATCCAAAGGTAATGAAATCAGTATGTCAAAAAGATATCTGGCCTCTCATATTTATTGCAACACTATTCACAATAGCCAGATACAAAAATCATCCAAGATAAAGAAAATATTGTACTTATATAAAATAAAATACTATTCAGCCAAAAAAAGAAGTCTTGTCATTTCCAACAACATCGGTAAACCTGAAGGACATTAGGTTAAGCGAAATAAGCCAGGCGCAGAAAGACAAATACCACATGATCTCACTTATATATGGAATCTAAAAATTTTATTCTATGGAAATAGAAAGTAGAATGATGATTACCAAAGGCTGGGGTTGTGGGGAGTGAGAGAGGAGATATTGGGAAGATATTGGTCAAATAATACATAATTATAGTTAGAAGGAATAAGTTCATGCGCAGAATGGCGACTAGTTAATGAAGATATATTATGTTCTTGAAAAATGCTAAAAGAGTTTAAAAATGCTAAGTGTTCTCACCATAAAAATGATAACTGTGAAATAATAGATTTGTTAATTAGCTAGATTGAATCATTCCACAATGTGTATATATTCAAAACATTATATTGTACATATTAAATACATATAATTTTATATGTCAATTTTTAAAAATAAATAATTTGAAAAAAAGTAAAAGTCACTTCAGAAAATCCTTGTACAACTCTCATAGGCATATAGTTCTCCATCGTTTGTTCTTTAAGCGCATGCCCAAATCATTATTCTGGAATTTATCTCACTTTGTGATGATTATTTCTAGAGAAGCCTGTCTTTTCAAGTCACTGAGGTATTGAAGAGATAGTCTCACTCATCTTTGTCTTTTCCAGAAATTAGTCCAGTACCAGGGCAATAGTAAATATTTGTTTAGTAAATGAATGAATGATAGGCACTATTTCAGATTATTAGTAGTGGAAAAGAATGGGGCATAGTGTTGCATGTCTGTAGCCCCAGCTATTTGGGAGGCTGAGGCAGGAGGATTGCTTAAGTCCAGGAGTTCAAGGCCATTCTGGGCAACATAGTGAGACTCTGCATCAATATATATTTTTTTCTTTTTACAAAAAGAAAACATTACCAAAATGTCTACTTATGGTCCCAACTACAATAAGAATGTGCTGTAACAGGAGTGAACTTAAAATTGTTTCCGTATCTGCTCACCCTACTAGGCTTTTTCCTTATAAATGATATCACTGAATAGAAAATGGTAAATCAGGTTTAACAATCATGCAGTAATCACAGTAGTGGTGGGTACTATAACTGATTATAACTGAGGCTGAGGATTACATTCATTTACATCCTCAGGAAATTCTGACTAAAATGGCAGATTTGGAGACAATGGTAGAGGGGACAGTAGCAGACAAGGAATTTATTTGTTTGTTCATTTTTAGAGACAGGGTCTTGCTCTGTCACCCAGGCTAAAGTGCAGTGGTGCCATCCTAGCTCACTGCAGCCTTGAATTCCTGGGTTCAAGTGGTCCTTTCACCTCACCCTCCTGAGTAGGCTGGTACTACGGGTGCACGCCAGCATGCCTGGCTTCAGGCAAAGAATTTAAACAAATATTTGGAAGATGGAAAGCAGAGAAGGAGCAATAATTACATTAGTAGAGCAAAGTAAGCTGCAATCTAAATGCCTGCAGAAGGGAATACCAAAGAGAAGCAAATAGAATTGTTTCAGGACTCTGGTAAACAGTTAAAATAAGGAGCAAGACAGGACTGCTGGAAACAGAGGGAAACTCCGAAAAATCTATACTCGGCGTACCTAGACTACCCTACAAATGCCTTCTTATCTCCCACCACGAACTAGATGTTTAGTCTCTGGATATATTGAACTGGAGAAGCTCTAGGATAGGAGACACCAGCTCAGCAGATGGTGGTGGGGGAGGGTTAACTTCAGACACTGAAGGTGACACCCTGAGTTCATTTGTTCTTTTCCCAAAATGCCAACAATCAGATCTATGCCCTATTGGACAGGAGATCAGGGGATTTCTTCATGGAAAAATTGAATAGTCTTGGGATCCTCCAACCAAAAATTCAGCTTTTTACCCAAGTAATCGAGAATTAAACTAGCCAATAAGCTTTATACTGCCTTAACCTGAAATAGAGGTATTAGCCAAAGATCTCCAGATGTTTGAAAATGACCCCTTGACACGAGAGGCACAGGTTCAATCAACCTAATATGGAAAAAGAACCCAGAAAATATTGAGATAGGGCAAGAAGAAGAAAAGAAAATCTTTTTAAAAAGTCAGTAATATTCTCAGAGAAACAAGAGAAGATATTGCATCCTTACAACAAAAAACAATGTTACTTTATAGCAAAGAAATAAAATGCTATATTTTAAAAGGAATAATTTGGGAACCCTCCCCCCAAAAAAGTCCTCTTAGAAAAAAAATGACAAATGAAAACGTTAAGAAAATAGAACAACAACAACAAAAAGCAATGGAATATAAGAAAAAAATATAAGAAAATCCAGTAAATTTGGGCCAGGTACAGTGACACATGCATATAATCCCAACACTTTGAGGCCAGAGGATGACTTGAAGCCAGGAGTTTGAGACCACCTTGGGCAATAAAGTTAGGGCCCTATCTCTACGAAAAGATAAAAAGAAAAAAAGAAAATTCAGGAATTTCAGTATCTGATTAATAGAGTTCCAAAAAAAATAAAGAATAAAGAAAATGGAAATGAGGGAGTTATCAAAGACACAACATAAAGAAAATTTTTCAAATTGAAAGAACGAGAGTCTATGTGTTTAAAGAGCTCACTCAGTGCCCATAGTAGCAAATGAAGACCAACAACAAGGCATAGAATGCTATGAATAAAATGAAGATTCTTTAACCTGAAGAGAGAGAAAAAAAGTAGTATGTGGAGGATTATCTCATCAGACTGCAAGAGTAGTAAGTACATGTAGAAGACAGTGCAGCAATGCTCTCAAAATTCTAAGGAAAAATTTGCAACCTAGAGTTTTATATTCAGCCAAACTATTCATTAGTTATAAGAAAAAACCAAAGGTATTTTCAATATGCGAGTCTCAAAAAATATACTTCCCTTCCATTCTTTCTTAAGATATTACAAGCCATGGCCGGGCATGGTGGCTCAGGCCTGTAATCCCAGCACTTTGGGAGGTCAAGGCGAGTGAATCACCTGAGGTCAGGAGTTAAAGACCAGCCTGGCCAACATGATGAAACCCCGTCTCTACTAAAAATACAAAAAAATTTGCCAGGTGTGGTGGTGCGCCCCTGTAATCCCAGATCCTCAGGAGGCTGAGGCAGGAGAATTGCATGAACCTAGGTGGCAGGTGGTTGCAATGAGCTGAGACCAGGCCACTGCACTTCAGTCTGGGCAGCAAAATGAGACTTCATCTCCAAAAAAAAAAAAAAAAAAAGATACTACATTACAAGCCAGATGTGGTGACTCACACCTGTAACCCCAGTGCTTTGGGAGGCTTAGGAGGGAGGGAGCCCTTGACCCCAGAAGTTCAAGGCGTTGAACTATGATCACACCAGTGCAGTCCACCCTGGGTACAGAGTGAGACCTTGTCTCTAAATTAAAAAAAAAAAAGATATTATTTAATGATATTATTTACTGCATCCAAGCATATTTTTGATCATCCTGGATCTTGGAAATTAGAAGCAAATCATGAGCACTGAGATCCAGGATGTCCCAAAATAAAGGCAGGGTAAAGGAATTCCTGGATGGCAGCTATGTATCTGGGATTGATGGATAATCTGATGCATTTTAACTATATACAAAATAGTATTGAGGATATTTTGAAGACCTTTCTGAGAATTTGGAAAGAATTTTTGGTAGGTATGTGGGAAAATAAGTAAATTGGAGAGATTGATAATTTGTATCTCAGAAGAAAAAATGGAAACAAGAAAACATTTCAAAATGAAAAACTATATTAGTGAATCAATAATAGATTATATTTGAATATTCATACTGTTCTTAAGAGTGATAATTTAAAATATTTAGAGAAATTTTAGGGAAAGACAAATGGGGTTGTATATATCCTTATCTACTATTATATATATAATAAAACAAGAATTAACAATATTAGTGTATCATTAGAAACTCCTTCACCTCAGCAAAATGTATGAATATTGAAAGTGGTAGCATTTAAATAATAGGATGAGAAAGGTAGGGGAAAGGTTATAGTTTGCTACAATTTGTTATAAGCTTTTTTCTGTTCCATTGAACTTTTACATTATATGTATACATTATTTTAATACAAGTTAAAATTAGTTAAAAGTCAAAAGTATTACAAATTATTATCCTATACACACAGAATCACATATAGAATACACTAGCCCTGTGTTAGTCTAGATCCTCCAAACAGCAGAAGCCAAGATAGGATTAAATATGAATAATATTTATTAAGGTAAATAATGATGAAAGAAACATGGGGATTTGGGAGAGGCTAGGAGAGCCATAGGACTATTATGCGTGTCTGATTTTGAGTGAAGAAAAGAAAAAAAGAAAGGAGGAAGGTAGGCAGGCAGGAAGGAAGGGAAAAGGAAGGACAGGTAGAAGCAACTTTTACTGTTGTGTAATCAGAGGAAAAGTCTACAAGACCACTGGAGGGTCCTCAAACCAAAGTAGACCGGCTGGGTGTGGTGGCTCATACCTGTAATTCCAGCACTTTGGGAGGCTGAGGCAGGCAGATCACCTGAGGTCAGGAGTTCAAGACCAGCCTAGCCAACATGGTGAAACCCTATCTCTACTAAAAATACAAAAATTAGCTGGGTGTGGTGGTGCACGCCTATAGTCCCAGCCACTCGGGAGGCTGAGGCTTGAACCTGGGAGGTGGAGGTTGCAGTGAACCGAGATCATGCCACCGCATTCCAGGCTGGGTGACAGAGTGATGCTCCATCTCAAAAACAAACAAACAAACAAAAAACACAAAGCAGACCATCAGAAGAGTCCTGGCATCTCCCAGGAACAGGCCTGCCTTCCTGCTGGATGGAGCAGCTCCTGGAAAGTTTGGCTTCAGTGCAAACCTAGCAGTTGATTTCAGACCACAGAGGTAAGAGCTCTTGACACATTAGACTTCCTGCTGTAGAAGATCTAAGAGGCGCACTCTCATGGTTGCCACTGCCACAAGGACTGTATTGAAAATAAAAAGATTTTATGTCATCTATTGAAATAAGTGTGTTAAAAAACCAAAGTAGCAGGGGATTTTTGTGTTTTGTTTTTTGTTTTTTTTTCATTTGAAAAGAAGGGATTCTAGTATTACCTATCACTTAGGAGCTTTGTGAGAATAAAGTGAATAGAAAGATTAGATAAATAGATATAGATATGTCTTAATCTCATAGCCTGTCACATAGAAAATGCTATATAGTTACACATTAAGTAACAATGCTACAATAAGGTAGACAGTTCGGGTTTTTATTTATGTTACATCATCTTCCCCTTCCTGAGACATGGAAGACTACTGTGTCACTAGATTTGATGAAAAAATGTGAGCAGAAGTGATGCATATCATTTTTAGGCAGATGCAGTAAAAGTCCATTCACAATTCTTCATGTATCTTTGCCTACTGGTCATGAAGGAGGCCTCAAGTTGAGATGAAAGAGCTAACATACAGCAAAGTAATCTGGATCTCTAGAAAATCCACAGAAAACATGTGCCCTAGAATAATTCCTGCACCAGCAGCAAACTTTGCATAAAAGAAGAAATGGATTTTTGTCTGCATTTTTTTTTTTTTTCCTGAGACAGAGTCTTGTTCTGTTGCCCAGGCTGGAGTGCAGTGGCACAATCTTGGCTCACTGAAACCTCTGCCATGGGTTCAAGCGATTCTCTTGCTTCAGCCTCCCAAGCAGCTGGGATTATAGGCATGCACCACCACACCTGGCTTTTTTTTTTTGTGGTTTCACCATGTTAGCCAGGCTGGTCTCGAACTCCTGACCTCAAATGATCCACCTGCCTAGGCCTCCCAAAGTGTTGGGATTACACACATGAGCCACTGTGTCCAGCCAATTTTTTTCCATGATAGCAACATAACCTAGACCCTCCTGATGAATGCAGCTATTATTGTTGTTATTATTATTTCTAAAGATCCTCTCATTGAACAAGTGACTGAATTTCTGTGTTTTTTTTTTTGTTTGTTTGTTTGTTTTGCAGTAATGTGGAACAAGTGACAATTTCATTTCTTAAGAATGCTGTTGTAAAATAAGGAGAGAAAAATGGAGCTGGAATGCAATGCAAGTCTGATTCTGAGTGAAAAAGAGAGGAGTAAAAGGAGGAGGAAAGCAGGCAGGCAGGAAGAATGAAAGACAGGTGGAAGCATCTTTGACTGAAGTAAAGTCTAAGGAAAAGAAGGAATTTGTAATTTAGAGTAATTGTTAATTTTTCTTTTTTCATAACCACATCCAATCAATTACTAATTCTTTTAGACTCACCTTCAATAAATATCCCAAATCCAGAACTTTTCACCATTTTGAAACCATCTTAATCTCCTGTCTGGATTAGTAGTATCTCTCTCTCTCTCTGTCTCTCTCTCTCTCTCTTTTTAAGACAGGGTCTCACTCTGTCGCCCAGACTGGGGTACAGTGGAGCAGTCTTGGCTTGCGGCAACCTCCACCTCCTGGACTCAAGCGATCCTCCCTTTATTTCACTGTATACAAAAATTAATTCAAGATAGATTAAAGACTTAAATGTAAGACCTGAAACAATAAAAATTCTAGAAGAAAACCTAGGAAAAACTCTTCTGAACATTGGCCTAGGCAAAGAATTCATGACTAAGACCTCAAACGCTAATGCAACAACAACAAAATAGAAAAATGGGACTTAAACTCAAAAGCTTCTGTACAGCAAAAGAGTCAGCATAGTGAACTGAAAACTTGCAGAATAGGAGAAAATATTTTCAAACTTTGCATCCAGCAAAGGACTAATGTCCAGAAACTATAAGAAACTCAATTCGACAAGAAAAAATCTACTCCAGTGGGGCATGGTGGCTCAAGCCTGTAATCCCAGCACGTTGGGAGGCCGAGGTGGGTGGATCACGAGGTCAAGAGATCGAGACTATCCTGGCCAACATGATGAAATCCCGTCTCTACTAAAAATACAAAAATTAGCTGGATATGGTGGCACGCGCCTGTAGTCCCAGCTATTTGGGAGGCTGAGGCAGGAGAATCACTTGAACCCAGGAGGCGGAAGTTGCAGCCAGCCGAGATTGCACCACTGCACTCCAGCCTGGCGACAAAGACTGAAACTCCGTCTCAAAAAAATAAATAAATAAAAATTTAAAAAAGAAAAAGAAAAAACCCCATTAAAAAGTGGGCTATTTTTCAAAAGAAGACATACAAATGGCCAAGGAGCATATGAAAAAATGCTCTAATCACTAATCATCAGAGAAGTGTAAATTAAAACCACAATGAGATATCATCTAACACCAGTCAGAATGTCTGGGATTGGTTTTATTTTGTTTTTGTTGTTGTTTTGTTTTGTTTATTTGTTTTTGTTCTCAGGGACAAGGACTTTGTATTAATCTGTTTTCATACTGCTATAAAAAACTGCCTGAGACTGGGTAATTTATAAAGGAAACAGGTTTAATTGACTCACAGTTCAGCATGGCTGGGGAGGACTCAGGAAACTTACAATCATGACAGAAGGCAAAGGGGAAGCAGGAACCTTCTTCACAAGGTGGCAGGAAGGAGAAGTGCCAAGGGAAGAGGGAAGAGCCCCATATAAAACCATGAGATCTCATGAGAACTCACTGTCTATCATGAGAACAGCATGGGGGAACCAACCCCTTGATTCACTTACTTCCACCTGGTCTCACCCTCGAGACATGGGGATTATGGGGATTATAATTCAGGATGAGATTTGGGTGGTGACAGAAGGCCTAACCGTATCAATTTTGCTCTGTCACCCAGGGTGGAGTGCAGTGATGTGATCACAGCTCACTGCAGCCTCAACCTCCCACACTCAACTGATGCACCCACCTCAGCCTTGCAAGTAGCTGGGACTACGGGCACATTCCACCATGCTGAGCTAACTTATTATTTTTTGTAGAGGCAGGGTTTCACTATGTTACCCAGGCTGGTCTCGATATCCTGGGCTCAAGCCCAAGAGTCTGGCTGGAGCCCAAGAGTTCGAGAACAGCCTATGCAACATAGTAAGATCCTGTCTATGTTGAGACTCTGTCTAAATCCTCCTGCCTCAGCCTCCCAAAGTGCTGAGATTACAGGAGTGAAAAATGGCTGCTATTAAAAACGAAAAAAACAAAACAAAACATGTTGGTGAGGATGCAGAGAAAAGAGGACGCTTATACATTGTTGGTGGGGATGTAAATTAGTACAGCCTCTGTGAAAAATAGTATGGAGATGTCTCAAAGAACTAAAAATAGAACTACCATTCAATCCAACATCCCACTACTGGGTATCTACCCACAAGAAAAGAAATCATTATATCAAAATCTACTTGCACTCATGTTTATTGCAGCACTATTCACAATAACAAATATGTGGAACCAACCTAAGTGTCCATCAGTGGATGGTTGAATAAAGAAAATGGTACATATATACCATGGAATACTACTCATCCATAAAAATACATGCAATCATGTTTTATGCAATAGCAATGGATGGAACTGGAGGCTATTATCTTAAGTGAAGTAACTCAGAAACAGAAAGCCAAATACTTCATGTTCTCACTAGTAAGTGGGAGCTAAATAATATGTATACATGGACATAGAGAGAGGAATAACAGATATTGGAGACTTGGAAAGGTAGGAAGGTGGAAGTAGAGGGTGAAGGATGAAAAATTGCCTAATGAATATAATGTACACTATTAGGATAATGGGATCATTAAAAGTCCAGACTTCATCACTATGCAGTATATCCGTGTAACAAATTGGCACTTGTGCTGGGCCAGTGGCTCACACCTGTAGTCCCAGCACTTTGGGAGGCCAAGGTGTGAGGATCCCTTGAGCCCAGGGGTTCAAGACCTGCTGGGCAACATAGGGAGACCCAGTCTCTAGAAATTTTTTTTTTTTTTTTAACAATTAGCTGTGTGTGGTGATCCCACCTACTCAAGAGGTCCCACCTTGTGGTCTCACCTACTCAAGAGGCCAAGGTGAGAAGATTGCTTGAACCTGGGAGCTCGAAGTTACTGTGAGCTGTGCATTCCAGCACTGCACTCCAGCCTGGCAACAGGCAAGATCCTGTCTCAAAAAAACCAACCAACCAACCAACCAAAGAAACGAACAAAAATTCACTTGTACTCTAAGTCTATAAAATTTTAAAATAATAATAATAGTAAAAGGAAAATTGATCTGTGAAAAACCAAGCTTATAAGTATTAAATTAATAAAAGTCATTTGATAGCATTAATGTAAACCTTAATTTGAATACCAAATTTAATATTGCTCCTCATCTTTTGATTTCTGAGCTGTGTTGAGATATTAGAGAGACAAATGAATAATTACTATCTTAGCTCTACAGGTTTCCTAGTAGAATTGGAGTCTGCTGAAGTCATCTGCATTGCACATTCATTAGATATTTTATATATTTGATTTTTTAAAAAATTATTTTTATTTGGAGGCAGGGTCTCTCTATGTTGCCCAGGTTGGACTTGAATTTCTGGGTTCAAAGAATTCTACCACCTCAGCCTCCCAAGTAGCTGGGACTACTGATGCATGCCACCTGAGTAGCTGGGATTACAGGCATGCGCCACCATGCCCGGCTAATTTTTGTATTTTCAGTAGAAACAGGGTTTCACCATATTGGCCAGGCTGGTCTCAGACTCTTGGCCTCAAGTGATCTGCCTGGGTGTGGAGATATATTAGTATATTTAATATTAAATAAAATTGTACAGTTCTTAGCAGAAGAAACTTTGCACACTTTCCTAATTTCTACCTATCATTCTGTTTTGTTTGTTTTTCTTGAGACAGAGTCTTGCTCTGTTGCAGAGGCTGGAGTACAGTGGCATGATCTTGGCACGATCTTGGCTCACTGCAACCTCCATCTCCCGGGTTCAAGCGATTCTCCTGCCTCAGCCTCCCGAGTAGCTGGGATTACAGGCACACACCACCACACCTGGCTAATTTTTGTATTCTTAGTAGAGATGGGATTTCACCATGTTGGCCAGGCTGGTCTTAAACTCTTGACCTCGTGATCTGCCCACCTCGGTCTCCCAAAGTGCTGGGATTACAGGCGTGAGCCACCGTGCCCAGCCCTCCACCTGTCATTCTTGACCATTTTCTCATAAACCCAGACACTAGTTTGGGCTCTTAATGACTTATAGATGGTAAAAGATTGGCATTGTGGAAGACAGTGTGGTGATTCCTCAAAGACAGAAATACCATTCGACCTAGCAATCCCATTATTGGGTATATACCCAAAGGAATATAAATCGTTCTGTTATAAAGACATATGCATGTGTATGTTCATTGCAGCACTGTTCACAATAGCAAAGAAGTGGACTCAACCTAAATTCCCATCAATGATAGACTGGATAAAGAAAGTGTGCCATGGAAAACTAGGCAGCCATACAAATGAATGAGGTCATGTCCTTTGCAGGGACATGTTTGGAGCTGGAAGCCATTATCCTTAGCAAACTAACTCAGGAACAGAAAATTCATACTGCACATTCTCACTTATAAGTGGGAGCTAAATTATGAGAACATGTGTACACACATAGGGGACCAACACACACTGGGGCCTAAGAGGGTGGAGGGTGGGAGGAGGCACAGGATCAGGAAAAATAACTAATGGGTACTAGGCTTAGTTCCTGAGTGATAAAATAATCTGTTCAACAAATCTCTGTGACATGAGTTTAGCTGTGTAACAAACCTGCACATGTACCCCAAAACTTAAAATAAAAGTTTTAAGAAAAAAGAGAACTGGGGGACAAGGGGAGGGAGAGCATTAGGACAAATACCTAATGCATGTGGGGCTTAAACCCAGGTGATGGGTTGATGGGTTCAGCAAACCACCATGGCACATGTATACCTATGTAACAAACCTGCACATTCTGCACATGTATCCCAGAACTTAAAACAAACAAACAAACAAAAAACAAAGAACTGTCACAAGCAAAAGTATATCACAAGCGAAAATATGTTTTTCTTGAAGACCAACAAGCTCAAATAGATCTCTTTGAATTCTTTCTGAAGTGAACTTTTAAAAAGGGAAGGTATGGGAATGGAAGAGAAAAAAGAAAAGGAGACACCACTTTCTCAATTAGGAGGAACCCTAAGGCCATCTACTACTTACCCATAAAGAAAGCAAGGTTTATAGAAAAAAAAAACTGAGTGAGGAAAAGCCAGGTGCAATACCACATGCATTCAAGGAACTTTAAAGAGTGCTTCTCAAAGAAAAGGGTCAGAGTGTGCCTTTGGGGCAGGTAGGAGGATGAAAGAATTTCATCCCAGTCACTGCAGGCTGTGGCATAAACTGAAAAAGGTTGAGAAAGTACTGCTTTAACCTTTTCACTAGTGACATAAAAAACTCCAGCCCCCAGCATTGTTGCCTACTTCTGTTATCAGTAGGTATCCTCTTTTGGAGGCAAAGTGAGGCAAGAAACACCTTGAGTTCCCTCAAGTGTACAGCCAATAGCTTTTATTTTGTCCTCCTGTTAACCCACATGAATTTAATACTCCAACCATGGGATGTTGCTGTTTCATTCAAATGAGATCAGAGTATTAGAAATACCCTAACTGGGCCAGGCACAGTGGCTCATGCCTGTAATCCCCAGCACTTTGAGGGGCCAAGGCAGGTAGATTGCCTGATCTCACGGGTTCAAGACCACACTGGGCAAAGTGGGGAAACTCTGTCACTAGAAAAAATACAAGAATTAGCCAGACATGGTGGTGCACACCTATAATCTCAGCTACTTAGGGGGCTGAGGTGTGAGGATCACTTGAGCCCAGGAGGTGGAGGTTGCAGTCATCCATTCAGTTCACACCATTGAAGTCCAGCCTGGGCGACAAAGCGAGACCCTGTCTCAAAGAAAAAAAAAAAAAAAATTCCTAACTGTTTATAATCCTTACCACAGCTCCTTTGCATCATCCAGAGATGGGCCATATAGCCCACTCAAGGCCTGGTGTTTCCCCTAGACACATCAGAAATAGGATAGGACAATATTTTAACTGAAATGACATATGACAACTCAAAACTATGTATGTGGCAAACTGGGAGCTAGCCTCTTAGAATGATCCAAAAACTGTTCAATTTGGTTAGCACTTTTGATAAATAAATACTGAATGTGAATGCCCTGAGGCAATAGACATGCTTACTCTGATTTGCAAAAGCCAAATACCTCTTCTAGATTCCACGTTTCGCTACTTTATTTTCCTGTCTCTGAACTCCCCAATACACCTTGTAATGTTTACTTTTAGGTGTCAACTTGACTGGATTACTGAATACATAGAAACCTGGTAAAGCATGATTTTGGGGTGTGTCTGTGAGGGTGTTTACAGAAGAGATTAGCATGTGAGTGTGAGTGGACTAGGTGAGGAAGACCCTCCCTCAACGTGGGCAGGCACCATCCAATTTGCCAGGGCTGGAGAACAAAAACAGAGGAAAGACAAATATGTCCATCTATTTCCTAGAGCTGGGCTTCATTCTTCCTCTCCTATCCTTGGATATCAGAACTCCAGGCTCCGGCCTTTGGACTCCAGGACTTAACACCAGCAGCTCCCAGATTCTCAGGCATTCAGCCTCCAACTGAGAGTTACACCATTGGCTTTCCTGATTTTGATGCCTTCAGACTTGGTTTAAGCCATGCTACCAGCATCCCAGAGCCTCCAGTTTGCAGATGGCCCATTGGGAGACTTCCCACCCTCCATAATTATGTGAGCCAATTCCCTTAATAAATCCCTTCATATGTCTATGTACATATCCTATTATATCTGTCTTTCTGATAACTCTGACTAATACACATTGTCTACATATATTTGTGCAACTTACCTGTCCCCTACAAGTATGTGGGCTTGCTATTTCCTTTGTAGCCTGCATTAGGCAAAGCAGTCTCCTTCTATTCCTATCCTTGTTTTATTTTGCTTTTTCTTTTTTTAAATTTTTTACTCTTTCTGGCATGTGCCTCTAGATGTGATTCTTTCCATATTTTAAAGTATGCTCAGGCCAGGCACAGTGGCTCACACCTGTAATCCCAGCACTTTGGGAGGCCGAGGTGGGTGGATCACCTGAGGTCAGGAGTTCGAAACCAGCCTGACCAACATAGTGAAACATCATCTGTACTAAAAGTACAAAACTAACCGGACGTGGTGGCACATGCCTGTAATCCCAGCTACTTGGGAGGCTGAGGCAGGAGAATCGCTTGAACCCAGGAGGCGGAGATTGTAGTGAGCCAAGATCATGCCATTTCAGTCCAGCCTGGGTGACAAGAGTGAAACTCCATCTCAAAAATAAATAAATAAATAAATAAAAATGAAGTATGCTCAGCTATTCATTGCCCAACAAACTTACCACGTTATAATACAGTGATTATAGCTAACATTTTTACAGCTAGTATGTGGTAAACACAATTCTATGTTTTCTACATATGTCAGTGCATGTAATCCTCACAACTAATTTATAGGTAGGTATAATTATTTTTTCTACTTTTAAGAGAAGAAAAGAGGTTAAGAGACTTGCCCATAGAGAAAGTAGTATTAAAACCCAGATGGTCTGACTCCAAAATCCACCTCTCAACCGCTATATTATATACTGAGCCCTTGATGTCTGCACCACATAGTGTCAGTTATTTTCTGTATACACATTATACATTTTAACAGTACAAATCTTTTCCCAATATCAAGCCAATTCTCTGTTCCCACAGATAAATCAAAGCTCTAATATCAGATTCAGCGTCTCAGGCCCTCTTGCATATCTCCCTCCTGTTTGCCTGCAACCATGCACATTTTCTTGTAAATCCATGCATTCCCACTGTTGGGACTAACCCAGGGCATGTTTCAGCCTAAGTCTTTTCCTCTAAGGTATATTCTAGGCCATCTTCCACTAAATATGAGTTCAATAACATGTGAACGGAGGCCACTATGAGCTACTTTAATCCCAGCAGAACCCTAGCTTTCTTTGCTCCAAGTTCTTCCAGCACTGTGCATACAGGGGCTCATTGAGAAGGATATTATCTCTGCAGAGTCTGATTCCCTAAATCTCACCTTTCTTCAGTGTTGAAATCACTAAACCTTGGTTAAAGTTGTTCTTCTCAGGCTGATGCAGGCATTCTTTTCTGCAACCCATTTTCCTGTTCCAGGAGGAATTTGCCTATTTTCTCTAGCATTGAATATTACTCCTTCAACCCTGGCTGAGGAATAGGATGAAGAAGAAAATTGATCTTGGAGTGGAGAACACAGAGCAATCCAGCAGTACTTGCTATTTTTTTATTATTATTATACTTTAAGTTCTAGGGTACATGTGCATAACGTGCAGGTTTGTTACATATGTATACTTGTGCCATGCTGCTGGGCTGCATCCATCAACTCATCAGCAACCATCAACTCGTCATTTACATCAGGTATAACTCCCAATGCAATCCCTCCCCCCTCCCCCCTCCCCATGACAGGCCCTGGT
>NW_012108652.1:1026796-1037395 GCF_000951045.1 Mandrillus leucophaeus
GCCTTTTCTGCATCTATTGAGATAATCATGTGGTTCTTGTCTTTGGTTCTGTTTATATGCTGGATTATGTTTTAAGTCAGAAGTTTACATGCTGAGGCTCTGTCTTGAGGTCAGCCAGACACCCTAGAACTGAATCCTCGTCTTCACCAAGACAATGGTCTACTTACTGGATCCCATACTTGTGCATTAGCCTTTCTCTTCTTGTGGGGATTTATCCATAAATAGGACAACAGTCCTTAAAGTTTAAGATTCTTTAGTGATCTTACCTCCTAAACCTTAGCTGTGTATACACTTTGATCAGTTTAACTACACCAGATGTTGGTGATCAGAATTCCAAATCCTGCTTTTTAAAAATTTTTAAAATTTTTTGAGACAGGGTTTTGCTCTGTTGTCCAGGCTGGAGTGCAGTGGCACAATCATGGCTCACTATACACTTGACCTTCTGGGCTCAAGTGATCCTCCCATCTCTGCCTCCCAAGTAGCTGGGGCTATAGGCACATATCAGCACACTGGACTAATTTTTTATTTTTTGTAGAGACAGGGTCTCACTATGTTGCTCAAGCTGGTCTTGAACTCCTGGACTCAACCCTCCCACTTCAGCCTCTCAAAACTGCTGGGATTCCAGGCATGAGCCATCACACCTGGCTAGAATTCCAACTTCTGAGTCATACACTACTAGGTTGGGCTTTGGACTTCAATGTCAATGTACTCTACTCATGATTCAATCAGGACTTTGTGGGCCCCCAAGGATTTCTCTTGTTTAGGTCAGAGGCAGACTGAAAGAGTGTTACCAAGAACTACACCCTAAATTGAGATCTGGAAATCCTATGACTTGAATGGAGTGAGGGGAAAGTAAAGATGAATACAAAGAAAAATGAATCATAGGCATGAAAGGCATTTCTTAAAGAGGCCTAAATCTGAACTCATGTAAAACATAATCTCCTAAACTTTCCTAGGGCTGTAGTTGTGTTTTTGGAGTCAGTTTGGGGCACAAAAGCTGTATCAGAAGGATACACAGCATCCAAGCACTATGTCCATCTTACAACATCAGACATATTGGAGATTGGCACTCCAAAAATGCAGACTTGACTGGGCGCAGTGGCTCACGCCTATAATCCCAGAACTTTGGGAAGCTGGGGCAGGTGGATCACCTGAGGTCAGGAGTTCGAGACCAGCCTGACCAACATGGTGAAACCCCGTCTCTATTAAAAATACAAAAATTAGTTGGGTGTGGTGGTGTGTGCCTGTAGTCCCAGCTAATCAGGAGGCTGAGGCAGGAGAATTGCCTGAACCCGGGAGGCAGAGGTTGCAGTGAGCTGAGATTGTGCCGCTGCACTCCAGCATGGGTGACAGAGTGAGATTCCATCTCAAAAAAAAAAAAAAAGAAAGAAAAATGCAGACTTAAGGGATGCTAGGCCACTGCTGACGCTTTAAAGTTGGTCAGACACCCCAAAAGTGTCGCAGTGTCTCCTAGCAAAGAAAAAATTAGGAAGAAGTCCAGGATAACTTCTGAATGCCTTGTAAGATGGGGGTACCAAAACCCCAGACAAACAATATAAGAGAGAAAGTGATGATTTCAGTTTTGGTTTGTAGCTGTCTGTAATATTCAGGAATAGATGTCTAGCAGGCAGTTGGATATACTGGTCTGAAATCAAATTACAGAGAGTTCTGGATAGGGATAAAGATTTGTGAGGCAGAAGCAAAAAAGGTAGTAACTGAAAGCTTGAGGTGATCTTTAGATCTTCTGCAACCCTATTACTCTATAATTATTGCTTTTCATGTTGATGACAAATTTTTGCCTACCAGTTTAGTGCATGATGTTTTAAATGCAGAAAAAAGTGCCACTGTTCCTTTGTATCTTCTGTGACATAATGCATTGATTCTGTATTTAACTGTTCTATGTAAGGATACTCTTTTAAAGAATGTTAATTGGTGCAGAAAAGGAAAAGAAGTGGAGTACTGTTATGAAGATTCTGGATGTGAAGCTGCTCAGCAGCACCTCTCATTTTCAGGCAGATTTTTTACTTGGACTTTTAATGTCTTTGGTGAGGAATATTTCTCCTAATGGAATTGAGAATATATTCCTCGTAATATTTGAAGTGCCTGTTGAAAAATTAAAATTTCTTAATCCCTTTCAGAGCTACTGTGTTATAATATCTCAAACTAACATTTGAGACTCTCTGGCTTGATAACTGTGATTCCACTGAGGATGACTATTGAGGTAATCAACTTTGTAGCAATTCTCAAACTTTAGTATATAAGTCAGTCAGCTGGGTACTTACTAAAAATATGGATTCACAGCTATTCTCCAGCCCTAGTTTTGATTTAGTAAGTCTAGGAAAAGGCCAACATATTTGCATTTTAATAAACACTTGTATCTGTGATTACCTGATTACACATTGAGAAATAATATTCATTTCTTAGTATTACCCTAGAAATTCCAGGATAAGTATAGAATAGGGTTTCTTGTAACCTGAGATCCAAATATCCCAAAGGAGCCTATGAATAAAATCTAAAGGGTTCACAAACTTGGGTGGGGTAAAATACATCTTTATTTTTAGTAACTCCTAATTAAACCTAACATTAAAAAAAATTGTAAATGTAGACAACATAGCACAGTATTAGGAGTAATTCCCCTAACTTTGTCATCAGTAGAAAACACAGAAATTTTTATATTGCATTGGAGTTGCTGCAAATATCTCAAAGTGTTGTTTATAATCATCACTCCTTTAAAATTATGGTAGTTACCAGACTGCCTTTAGATTTCATTTAATTTAATAAAGAAGCATACATATTACTCTAAAATTAAATTTGAAAACTGTGTCTTGATAAAATTGGTTTCTTTCGTAATCCTGCATATTTCTAAAAGCATTTACAAATGATTACAAGAATAGTCCATAGGCTTTGCTAAAATATTTAAAAGCTCCATGGCACTAAAAGGTTAAGAATCTTAGTGTAGGAAAGAATAGTTCCTTATTGAGACATTAGGGAGGTATACTTAATTCCATGGGAAAAAATCATAAATACTTATAGATCAGTTGAGATTTTTGACTCAGTCTCCATTTCCCCTTTCCTGACTAATTTTTCACTCTTCAGTATCTCTTCTCATGGACTACATCTTCCCCGATTTGTTTACTCCTCAACAGTTGAATGGCTCTGTTTTCCATCAATGATGACAGCTTTTAATCATAGATCTCAAGCCCATTATGAACATTAATTAATGTCTGACATCGCTTAATGAGGTAGGTAAAAACTATTACTGTTTCATAGATGGGAAAATCAGGTTGAGGCAAGTTTGGTGACTTGTTCTTAGGTCACCCAAGAAATTGTGGCTTATTTCCAAAATCAATGCTTATTCTCCTTACAGACAAATGATGTGTTTTTGTTTGTTTGTTTGTTTGTTTTTCACAGTATATCAATCTGTTGCAAAGACAACCTATTTTGCAAAAAAAAGATTATTGATACAGGCATGGAAATAATCTTTCTTAAGGCAGAAACATTTGATGGTATCAGTATTCATACTGCTTCAACCTAACAATGTATTGGTTGAGTTTTCTCTGAAAAATAATAGATGCCTTGGTTGGAGGGAAAAAGTCGCAGCTCAAATAAACCATTAAAACCACTATCCATTGTTTTGAATACAATAAAAGTTGATTAAAAAAAAGAGAAAAAAACCCACTACCCATTTTGAAATAAAGCAGTTAGTTTCTTCTTGTATTTAGAAACTCTACCCAGTAAGAGTCGGAGAGGAACAAAGTGAACATTAGTTATCAAAATGCATTACCCTACCTTTTGATCTTAAGACACCACACACAGTCAGTAAGCACTTTTGTCTTTTTGTGGTAACTTTGTTTTCTATGGACTCATGTTGCTTTGATCAATGGTATTTGTGTGCCTCATCTTAATCTAACTTTTTTGTTGTTTGACCAGTTCATCTGGTTTGACAGGCTAATGTGAAAAATTTGAAAATTCTTTGTGATTTGTCTTTTTAAACCGTATTTGCTCTTCTTTTGTTGTTTTGCTAAATCCTCACTTGCCTGGCAAATAAGGCGAACAGAAGGAATATGATTTGGAATAGTTGAATAAATATTTGAGAGAGAAAGGAAAGTTTATTTTTTATAGAAAAATCCAATTAATATATGAGAAAAGAATGAGGAAACTTTAAAATTTCCATTAGACAAACACGATTGTTGCAGGTAAAATACGTGGAAGGATTCCAAAATCAGTGGACAAAAGTTTGAGGAAAAATAAGATATTTGTATAGTCTCAAATTATTTCCCCTAACGTACTTATTAATAATGGGAAAAGAGGGATAATTACATGGAGAAATTTGGCAGATACCACCATGTCTCCCGGTATTTAAAATTAGTAGGCCTTAAATAAATGTATTAACTTTTTTCTCAAGCCATCTCTTCCTGCCTATATTCGATTTTCATTTAAATTATTAACAATTAGCCAATTTCTTGAGCTAGAATTCTCAGAATAACCTTTGACCTTTCCTTCAAGACCTACTGTCCCTTCCTCCTTCCCATAACTATTTGCCAGATTCTCTGTTAGTCACTGAGAGTACTATTGTGAAAGAGCAGACAGGGTCACTTAATACTCATGGAGTTTACAACTCCGTGGGGAATATACATAAGAAACATAATACATGAATAAAATAATTACAACGTGTAAGAGGTGCCATAAAGAAAATATAGAGGGTAGCATGGTAGAAATTTACTGAGATAAAAATATTGAAGAAGGTAATTCAGCTAAGCCTTCTGAAGCTGAGACCTGAAAGGTGAGAAAGTTATGTCAAATGCTGCTGAAAAGTCCAACAATTAACATTAAAATCTTTTGCTCTGAAAAAGACACTGGTGGAAAATGAAGACAAACCTACAGACTGGGAGAAAACATTTAAAGTCACATTTCTGACCATGAAAACCACCACCACCACCACCAACAAAAACTTGTGTTCAGAATATATAAAGAATGCTCAAAATTCAACAATTAAAAAAGCAAAAAATATACACAAATCAACTCAAAAAGGTATGTTGATGGTAAATAAGCATATGAAAAGATATGGTACTCATTATGGAAATGCAAAGTATGATCACAGTGAAATGCCCAAAATACCTATGAGAATAGGGAAAAATTCCTGATATTACCAAATGTTGGTGAGGATGTAGATCAACTGGAATCCTAATATTTTGCTGTCACAGCCACTTTGAAAAACAGTTTGACAACCTTGTTGACTTAAGCAGCTTTAATCATTTAAACATTTATGATTTGCCATCATATATTCTATCATATAAGAACATGCTTTTCATAATGCAGCAGTCTGACTCTTAGATATTTACCCAAGATTTATGCAAGGTTATGTTCACAAAGAAATCTGTACAGGAATGTTCATTGCAGCTTTATTAGTAATTGTCAAAACCTGGAAACAACTCAAACTTGAATAAATGAATTAGCAATTTGTGGTGTATCTATACATTGGAATTCTTCTTAGCAATAAAAGTTGGGAAATATGGATTCATGTAGCAACATGAATCTCAAATATATTTTGTGAAAGTGAAAGAAGATAGAAGCAAAACATTTATATTGTATGATTTCACTTATTTAACATTCTAGAGAAGGCAAAAATATTAAGATGGGAGACAAATCAGTGGTTGCCAGGAGTAGGGTAGAGATGGAGGCTCACCATAAAGAGGCAGCAGGAAGGAATTTGGGGAGTGATGAAACTTTTTTTTTTTTTTTTTTTGAGATGGAGTCTTGCTCTGTTTCCTAGGCTGGAGTACAGCAGCATGATCTCAGTTCACTGCAACCTCTGCCCTCCTGGATTCAAGCGATTCTCCTGTCTCAGCCTCCTGAGCAGCTGGGATTACAGGTGCAGGCCACCACTCCCAGCTAATTTTTGTAGACATGGGGTTTCACCAAGTTGGCCAGGCTGGTCTTGAACTTCAGACCTTAGGTGATCTGCCCGTCTTGGCCTCCTAAAGTGCTGGGATTACAGGTGAGAGCCACTGTGCCTAGCCTGATGAAACTGTTTTGTATATGGCTGTGATGATGTTCTATGAATGTGTCAAAATACATAGAAATATAAATTATAATAAATGAATTTATGTAAATTTTAAATCTGTAAATTTTTTTTAAAGTTAAGCAAAATAAGAATTGAGAAAAGACTTTTCGAGTTTTTCGTTATGCATTTCATTGGTGACTGAGCAGTTTTGATGAAGTGGGGCTCATTGAATCCAAATTGCATTATGTTTAAGAGGAAGTAAAGTGAGTAAATGGAAACATGTAGTGTGGACTTTTCTAGAAGTTTGACTATAAAGGGGAGAAGGGAGTAGATGAATGAGAATGTGAGCTTATAATAAATCTTAATTTTGGGGGATGAGACCAATTAGAAATAAAACCAATAAAAATGTGCAAGACCTCTACTGAGAACATTACAAAATTTAATAGAAGATATAAAATTTCCAAATAAGTAGGTGCATCATGTTCACTGGTGAGATGACTTAGTGCTACAAAAATCTAAGTGTTCCCTTAATTAATTTATAAATCCAAACAAACAATCTCAATAAAAATGCTAATAGGATTTGTGTGTGTGTATGTGTGTGTGTGTGTACTTTGCCAAATGGAGTCCAAAATTCATTAGGACAAGCAAATGTATAAGAATGGCCAAAATAATCTTTGACAATATTAGGAATTACTTCATCAGTTTTGAAGACACATTATAAAGGTATATTAATAGAAACATTGTGGAGCTGGTGCAGGAATAGACATCTGATTTTGAAATATGAGCAAGGTCGTCTCCTTGAGGAACAATTCTACAGTTCTACCAGTAGAGTATACTGTTAATTTTCCACTTTGCCTTCCTGAAAGTCACTAGAGGCTGTTTGATAGGTTATCTGTGTACTGGAAAGAGGGCAACATCCAGATTTTTCTGGGATTACTGGGACAGACTTAGAGTTGATGCTAATTCCTGGAAAACTCAAATGCTCTTTGGCCAAATAGAGTGGAAATTTATAGACATTAGATGTTATATGGAGCTTTGGTCTAATTTCTTCTCACAGTGGGCCAAGTGGGTCCACACAAAGAACCCTATGGTAATTCTCTTTATTTCTGAATTTGTAGTTCTCAAGAAAACACTTGAAAACTAACAGACTCTTCAAACTGGCTCCATTGCCTGTAGAATGATGGCTAATGTGAAAAGGGCCAAGTAGAAACCACTAGAATTACTCTGACCAACCGAAATGTTAAATCAAAAGCAATAGTGCATCTGTGAGGTCTGTGGAGATTAATGTCACCATGAAAGTCTTGAGGGATGCAAGAGTGTAGATTTAGCTTGTGATGATGGTAGTAGGCTTTTGGAGAGTGATAGAGGATTTTCATAAAGTTTTTTTTTTTTTTTTTTAGATGGAGCCTTGCCCTGTTGCCCAGGCTGGAGTGTCATGGCTTGATATTGGCTGTCTGCAACCTCCACCTCCCGGGTTCAAGTGATTCTTCTGCCTCAGCCTCCCAAGTAGCTTGGATTACAGGTGAGTGCCACCACACCCGGCTAATTTTTGTATTTTTAGTAGAGATGGGATTTCACCATGTTGGCCAGGCTGGTCTTGAACTCCTGACCTCAAGTGACCCACCTGCCTTGGCCTCCCAAAGTGCTGGGTTTACAGGCATGAGCCACCGTGCCCAGCCAGTTTTCATAAACTTAATCAGGTGGTGACAGGAAATGCTGCTGCTTTTATATATGTAGTCTCTTTACTGGATCAAAACAACAAAATCTCAGATACCTAGTATGCAGCTATTGCTCTGGCAAATGCTTTGTTCTCTCTATTCCAACCAAGAAGCAATTTGCTGTTGCATTATTAAGACAAAACAAACAAACAAACAAACAAAAAACCTTCACTGTTGCTTTCAGCTCTGTGGCTGTCTGTCATAATCTAGGCTACATAATATATGAAATCATGCTTATAGATCTATTGCAAAACTTTATTAAGACACATTTGTTCTGGGGGAGGAGATAAATCCCATGAAAATGTATTGGGTTCCCAAGGTCCTGGGGTTCGGGTATACTGAGATCTCTCCTCCAAAGTAAAAGTTAGCTTGATGTATCTTCCACCCACTAGCATTAAACAAGTGGTTATTTTGTGGATTTCTTTTGGATCTGGAGCCAACATATATCTAATTTGTGTGATTTGCTTTGCCCATTTACTGAGTTTTGAATGGAGCTCAGAGCAAAAGAAGACTCTGAAGCTGGTCCAGGTTACAGTACAAGTTATTTTACCATTTAGGCCATATGAATCAGCAGGTCTGTGACTTTTAGGGCTGTTCCATGGAGCTTCTGGCAAATCCCCATACAAGAATGATAATACATTCTTGTATTATCTTGTAAGATTTTAAAACAAAGCTATGTAGATATTCATTCACCTTTTTAGAAATGGCATCTTTCTTGCCACTCAGTGCTGGTAGAGATTAAATATCTGACCATGGGACATCAAATGACCAGGCAATCTGAGATGAGTATGATGAACTGGATGTATCTGATCCCAAAAGCTCTAAAGTTGGACATCAACAGCGAAACCCCATTATAAAGTGATAGTGGTAGGAGACTGAGCTCAAAGAGATACTGAATATGTGATTTGCATGAATTGAGGTTTAGACTCTCATGAAATGTACTGTTATTGCATTGCTGCCTGTCCTTCAACTCATACTTCTGACCTCATGGGGCGTTCCCCCTGACTGAGGAAGAAAAAAATTCAGGCCTGGTTTATATATAATTCTGAGTGATATGCTGACACAGATGGAAGTGAATTGATGCATAATTATGGCCCAACTCAGAGGTGGTCTGAGATGACAGTAAGGAAATGAAATACTTCTACTGAGCAGGACTTCAAGCAGTATATCGGTCTGCTTGCCCACTCTGCCTGGAAGGAGAGATGGCCCAAAATATGGATCATATTGACAGTCACTAGTGATTGTCACTGGAAATTCAATGACTTGAAAGATACACAATTGGAGGAATGAAGATAAGGAGATCTGGGCAAAAGGTATTTGTGTGTACCCCCAGAATAAGAACAGAATATGAGGATTTGTCTCATGCGAATTCCTACCAAAAGTCACTGACTGAAGAGTCTTGCAGTTACCAGCTAGACAAGAAGACCCATTGTATGCATAACATTCAGCTTCTAGCTTCATCTACAAGTGCTTCATCAAGGGCTTGTGAACAAAGTGGCCTTGACAACAGGAATGGAGATTACACATGGGTTCAACAACATGAACTCTCATCAAGGCTAATCAGATTAATGTCACTGCTGAGTGCTTGCCTGGCCAGTAGCCTAGCTGAGCCTCTGAAAGAGCAGGATTCTCCTCGGAGACCAGTTACCAATCTGGTGGCAGGTTGATTTTCTTGACTATACTGTCACTTTGGATAAATTTGGCTTTAAAATTTGTGTTACTTGTCTGAAATGTCTGTCAGCATCACCATCAATTAACCTACGAATATTTCACTCACTATCATGGTATCACACATAATAGTGTTTCTCCAAGTATGACCCATAAAACCATAGGGATCTCCAAGACCCTTTCAGGGGATCTATAAGGCCAGAACAATTTTTAAAACAGAACTAAGACATTACTTGCCATTTTTTGTGTTTACATTTATACTGATAATGCAAAAGCAATGCTGGGTCAAACCTCTGTCTCCTTAGCACAAATCAAGGCAGGGGCACCAAACTGTACTGAGTTCTAAGATTCTTTGCCACTGGGGACTCAGAAAAAAATGTAGTTTCACATCAAGAATATACTGATGAAGTAGTAAAAATGATTACTTACTAATTTTTTTTTGAGATGGAATCTTGCTGTGTTACCCGGGCTGGACCCGAATTCCTGGGCTCAAGTAATCCTCCTGTCTCAGCTTCCCAAGTAGCTGGGACTACAAGTAAATGCTACCATGCCCAACTAATTTGATTAAATATTAACTCTTTAGTACATGGCTTCTAAATATGCTGTGTGGCAAATAAGTCATTCATATAGCACTTTTGCTGCATACAAAAATACAATATCTGTCTTGAGGAAAAGCACTTGTGTGATGAAGTTGTGAGCCAAACTAGCTGATTTTTTTCATGGGGCACTATTTTTACTTGAAAGAACAATTGACAGACAAATTAGGATTATTCAGACTTGGATATTTGGCAGACATTTTCTCAAAAATGAAGTAAGCCTGTCATCTCAAGGAAAACAATTGACAGTATTTTGTTATCAATTAAAAAAAAAAAAATTTAAGCTTTCAACTAAAAGCTAGTGTTTTGGAAAACTATCCAGTACTCTGAGAATGAAAACTTCAGAATTAAGATGCTAAAAATATTGTTAGTGTGATATTAGTGATTGTCATTTTATTTTATCGTATCATGAAATGTGTCACTACTTGGAAGGTTTGAATAATTCAGTAATGCAGTATTTTCCAAATGTTCAAAGCATGATGTTACAAAATCATGAATGGTAAAAGGTTCATTTAAAGTGCAAGTTAGGCTAATAGTTTTAATGTAACACAGTATATTGAATAACAAATTTAAATAAAAGGCAAAAGACAAATTGAGAAAACTGTTTCAACAC
>NW_012108652.1:1037788-1047961 GCF_000951045.1 Mandrillus leucophaeus
GCCAGGCTGGTCTTGAACTCCTGCCCTTGTAATCCCCCCGCCTCGGCCTCCCAAAGTGCTGGGATTACAGGCGTGAGCCACTGCACCCGGGCTGGTTATTTTTTTAATTAATTGTGCCCTGCATAGTTTCAAACCACCAGGTCATGTCTCCATTCCTAGTACCACCAAAAGCTGAGTTTCTGGCTACTAGGAGTGACTTCAAGAAATGGGTATAGGGATTAGAAAAATGCTACAAAAATAGTTCTTGAATTGCCAAAATAACTAGTCTGAATTGTATTATTCTTACTTCTTAACCCTGTACTTTGTATGGAGTGGCAGATGGGGGTGGGAAGAGGCTGTAGGGCTATTTTTGTAAACCTTGAGGGTAAGGAAAACTCTCTGTTCACAAATTTGATGGTATTTTTATGTCTTTCTTTAGCATGTAGGTTACTTGGAACCTCTGGACTTCAGCTTTAAGTCTAAACCTAGATTGAAGAGAGTAGAGAAGTCTACCTAACACCCTATTCTGTAAGAAAAATACTAATACAACAATGGAAAAATGACAAAAGATCCTAAGCAGAAAATCCACAAAAATACAAATCACTAATAAATATTTGCCATCTTAGAAAATCCAAAATATTGTTGGACCAGTTGATATGGTTTGCCTGTGTCCCCACCCAAATCTCATCTTGAATTCCCACATGTTGTGGGAGGGACCTGGTGGGAGGTAACTGAATCAAGAGTGCAGGTCTTTCATGTGCTATTCTTGTAATAGTGAGTAAGTCTCATGAGATCTGATGGTTATTATAAGGGGGAGCAGGGTTCCTGCACAAGCTTTCTTTGCCTGCTTCCATCCACGTAAGACGTGACTTGCTACCCCTTGCCTTCCACCATGATTTTGAGGCCTCCCCAGCCACATGGAACTGTGAGGCCAATAAACTTCTTTCTTTTGTAAATTGAGCAGTATTTGGTATGCCTTTATCAGCAGCACGAAAACAGACAAATACACCAGTATAACAATTTTATATGTCATACTGCCATTAAAATTTATAATACCAAGGCCAGGTGTGGTGGCTGACACCTGTAATCCCAGCACTTTGGGAGGCCAAGGTGGCAGATCAACTGAGGTCAGGAGTTCAAGATAAGCCTGGCCAACATGGTGAAATCCCATCTCTACTAAAAATACAAAAATTAGCTGGGTGTGGTGTTGTACGCCTGTAGTTTCAGTTACCTGGGAGGCAGAGGTGGGAGAATAATTTGAACCTAGGAGGTGGAGGTTGCAGTGAGCTGAGATCATGCATTGCCTTCCAGCCTGGGTGACAGAGCAAGAGCCTGTCTCAAAAAAAAAAAAAAAAAGAAAAGAAAAAAAAAGAAAAGAAAAAAAAAGAAAGAAAATGTAATATCAAAATGTTTCAAGCTTATGAGTGATAGGTACTTTTCATACACTGCTGATAGATTTCAAATAAGAATAACCAGTTGTGAGGAACAATTTGGGGACCCATGTCAAGAACCTGTGTCAATATAAATATATTCATGCTCTTTGACCTACTAATTCCTTTCCCAAAAATTGACTGAAGAAAATAATCTTAGATACTGTATTAGTCAGTTTTGCATCGCTATTAAAAAACCCTGAGATTGGGTAATTTATAAAGAGAAGAGGTTTAATTGGTTCACAGTTCTTCAGACCACACAAGAAGCATGATACAAGCATCTGCTTTTGGTGAACCTCAGGTAGCTTACAATCATGACTGAAGGTGAAGGGGTGGCCACCATCTCACATGGTGACAGTGGGAGCAAGAAAGTAGGGGAGGTACCACATGCTTTTAAACAACCAAATATAAAATTAACTGAACATGGTGGCACATGCCTGTAGTCCCTTGGGAGGCTGAAACACAAGAATCGCTTGAACTGGAGAGGTGGAGGCTGCAGTGAGTCAAGATTGTGCCACTGCACTCCAGCCTGGGTGACTCCATCTCAGAAACAAACAAACAAAAAACCAACAATAGTCAAATCTCACGAGAACTCATTCACTATTGTGAGGACAGCACAAAGCTATAAAAGATTAACAACCATGACCCAAACAACTCCATCCAGGCCTGATCTCCAACACTGGGGATTAAATTTTAACCCTCTCGGTGGTGCAAGCCATAAGTCTTGGCAGCCTCCATGTGGTGGACCGAGCTGTATTTGGGGCCCTTTGAGCAGAGATTGGAGCTGGAGTTGCCTAGATGCAGGGAGCAGTGTCCCCAGGCTACACAGTGTCCCTGTGGCCTGTGGTGGGAGAAGCTGCCTTGAAGGTTTCTGAAATGCCTTCAAGGCCTTTTTTCCATTGTCTTGCAGATTAGCACTTGGCTCCCTTTCAGTCTTGGTAATCTCTCTAACAAGTGGTTGCTCGAAGCCACTTGGATTCTTCCCCTGAAAATGGGCTTTTTTTTTTTTTTTCCTACTACATGGTTAGGCTACAAATTTTCCAAACTTTTATGCTCTGCTTCCCCTTCATATTAATATAATTTCCAACTTTAAGCCATTTCTTTGCTCCTGCATCTGAACATAGGTTGGTAGAAGCAGTCAGGCCACACTGTGAATGCTTTGTTACTTAGAAATTTTGTCTCATGCGTCCGTGTGAAGAGACCACCAAACAGGTTTTGTGTGAACAACAAGGCTGTTTATTTTACCTGGGTGCAGGCAGGCTGAGTCCGAACAGAGAGTCAGCAAAGGGTGGTGGATTATCATTAGTTCTTATAAGTTTTGGGATAGGCAGTGGAGTTAGGAGCAATGTTTTGCGGGCAGGGGGTGGATCTCACAAAGTACATTCTCAAGGGTGGAGAGAATTACAAAGAACCTTCTTAAGGGTGGGGGAGATGACAAAGTACATTGATCAGTTAGGGTGGGGAAGAAACCAATCACAATAGTGGAATGTCATCAATTAAGGATATTTTCACTTCTTTTGTGGATCTTCAGTTGCTTCAGGCCATCTGGATGTATACATGCAGGTCACAAGGGATATGATGGCTTAGCTTGGGCTCAGAGGCGTGACATTCCTGTCTTCTTATATTAATAAGAAAAATAAAACAAAATAGTGGTAAAGCGTTGGGATGGTGAAAATTTTGGGGGGTTGTATGGAGAGGTAACAGGCAGTGTTTCTCAGGGCTGCTTCAAGAGGGATTGGGGCGATGTGGGAACCTAGAGTGGGAGAGATTAAGCTGAAGGAAGATTTTGGGTTAAGGGGTGATATTGTGAGGTTGTTAGAAGAAGCATTTGTCATTTAGAATTATTGGTGACAGCCTGGATGCAGTTTTGTATGAATTGAGAAACTAAATGAAAGACACAAGGTCTGAATAAAAGAAGCAGAAAAAATAGATATTAAAGGACTAAGAATTGGGAATACCCAGGACATCCAATTAGAGAGTGTCCGGGGGGGTTCATTGTTATTGTTTGCTTGTTTGTCAAGTTTTTGGGCTCTATCCTTGAGTTTTTTTATGTTGTCATATAGCAGGCCAGATTGATTTAGGTAAAGACAACACTCTTCATTAAAAAATATACAGAGTCCTCTTTTTTTTAGCAGTGAGTAGGTCGAGGCCTTGGTGATTTTGTAGGAAAGAGAAATGCAAAGCCAGCAACTATTTGTTAAAGAAGGATTAGAAACGGCTAGGAGACAGTGAGATTGATAGTGTGGTGGAGATAGCTGGGGAGAAGTAGAGAGTGGCATAAGAACGAGAACCAGAATAAGAGTGAGTATAAAAGTAAAGAATAGGACTTCATCAGGGTGAAAATATCGGAGGGTACCTTGCCACTGAAGATCTTCCATCCACTTCAAGAGAGACTTAAGGGTGGCAATTTGAGGTAAAACCAGGAGCCACTAAATACCAAGAGCCTGAGAAACTGCTTGAGTGATTTGACTAATAAAGGCTGGTCCGTTATCAGATTGTATAGAGGTGGGAAGGCCAAACTGAGGAATTATGTCTGACAGAAGGGAAGAAATGACCACGGTGGCCTTCTCAGACCCTGTGGGAAAGGCCTCTACCTATCCAGTGAAAGTGTCTACCCAGACCAAGAGGTATTTTAGTTTCCTGACTCGAGGCATAAAGTCAATTTGCCAGTCCTGGGTGGGAGCAAATCCCTGAGCTTAATGTGTAGGGAAGGGGCCTGTACAATCCCTGAGGAGTAGTAGAATAGCAGATAGAACAACTGGGAAGTGATTTCCTTGAGGATAGATTTCCACGATGGAAAGAAAATGAGAGGTTCTAAGGGGCGGGCTAGCGACTTGTAACCTACATGGAAGAGGTTATGAAATGAAAACAGAATAGAAAGGGCCTGTGAGGCTGGAAGGAGATATTTTCCTTGATCCAAGAACCATTTTCCTTGTGTGGGAAGAGATTGATAGGTGGATGTTTCAGTGCGGAGGAGGTGGGAGTGGCCAGATGAGAAGGAGAAAAACTGCCATGAGGGATAGAAGTTGGAATGCTAGCTGCTTTTTGGCTGCCTTATCAGCACAAGCGTTGCTCTGAGCAATGGGATCTGATGCCTTTTGATGGCCCTTGCAGTGAATGACTTCAGCTTCCTTTGGAAGTAAAGCGGCCTTGAGAAGAGTTTTTATTAAAGAGGCATTAATGATGGAAGACCCTTGCATAGTGAGGACATTTCTTTCTGCTCATATAACAGCATGGTGGTGCAGGATATGGAAGGCATATTTAGAGTCAGTATAAATATTGGCACATAATTCCTTTGCAAGAGTGAAGGCTCAAGTTGAGGCAATGAGTTCGGCTTGCTGAGAGGTAGTGGAGGGGGGCAGAGTGGTAACCTGAATGATAGATGTGGGAGATACTATATCATAGCCTGCCTTTGCTGGTGTGTGGCAATTAGGCCTGGTGGAACTGTCATCAATAAACCAAGTGTGATCAGGGTGAGGAACATGAAAGAAGGAAATACAGGGAAATAGACTGAATGTCAGGTGGATCAGAGAGATACAGTCATGGGGGTGGGGGCCAGCCTAAAACAGTAGGTCAAGTTGTTGGGAGAGAAAGGCTACAGGGCACGGTCCTGGCTCCTGTGTAAGAATTTTGACCGCACAGCCCTGTTCTTTGGCTGTGTAATGAAAAGGGTTGGGATGAGTTAGAGAGAGCCACTGTGGGGGCAGCTTCTAGGGCTGTTTTTAAGGAACAGAAAGAGGAGTGGCAAAAGGGTTTAGGATCTATGGGGTCAGCTAGGTTTGCTTTTGTGAGTTTACATAATGGTTTAGTCAGGATGGCAAAACCAGGTATCCAAAGGCGGAAGTATCTAACCCTGCCTAGGAAGGAAAGGAGTTGTTGTTTTGTAGAAGGGATTGGGGTTTGGGAGATTAGCTGGACACAATCAGCAGGGAGAGCATGTGTGTTTTCATGAGAATTATGCTGAGACAGGTAACAGATGAGGAAGAAATTTGGGCTTGACCTAAGTAATGGGGGCTGTCTGTGAAGCCTTGCATCAGTACAGCCCAGGTAATTTGCTGAGCTTGATGGGTGTCAGGGTCAGTTCAAGTGAAAGAGAAGAGAGACTGGGATGAAGGGTGCAAAGGAATTGTAAAGAAAGCATGTTTGAGATCCAGAACAGAACAATGGGTTGTGGAGGGAGGTACTGAGGACAGGAAAGTATATGGGTTTGGCACCACAGGGTGGACAGGCAAAACGATTTGGTTGATAAGGCGCAGATCCTGAACTAAGCTGTAAGACTTGTCCGGTTTTTGAACAGGTAAAATGGGGGAATTGTAAGGAGAGTTTATAGACTTTAAAAGGCCATGCTGTAACAAGCAAGTGATAACAGGCTTTAATCCTTTTAAAGTGTGCTGTGGGATGGGATATTGGCGTTGAGTGGGGTAAAGGTGATTAGGTTTTAATGGGATGGTAAGGGGTGCATCATTTGTCACCAAAGAGGGAGTAGAGGTATCCTATACTTGTGGGTTAAGGTGGGGGGATATGAGAGGAGGATGCGAAGGAGGCTTTGAACTGGGGCAAAAGGAGGCAATGAGGTGTGGCTGTAGCCCAGGAATATTTAGTTAAAATGTCTTGACCTAATAAGGGAGCTGAGCAGGTGTGGATAACTAAAAAAGAGTGCATAAAAGAATGTTGTCCAAATTGGCACCAGAGTGGGGGAGTTTTTAAGAGGTTTAGAAGCCTGGCCATCAATACCCAGAACAGTTATGGGGGCAAGGGAAACAGGTCCTTGAAAAGAAGGTAATGAGGAGTAGGTAGCCACCGTATTGATTAAGAAGGGGATGGACTTACCCTTCACTGTAAGAGTTACCCAAAGCTCGGCATCCGTGATGGTCCAGGGGGCTTCTGAGGCGATGGGGCAGCGTCAGTCTTCAACCACTAAGCTGAGTAGATCTGGGAAGGAGTCAGTCAGAGAGCCTTGGACCAGAGCTCCAGGGGCTCTGGGAGTGGCTGCTAGGTGAGTTGAACAGTCCGATTTCCAGTGGGGTCCCGCACAGATGGGACATGGCTTAGGAGGAATCCTGGGCTGCAGACATTCCTTGACCCAGTGGCCAGATTTCTGGCACTTGTAGCAAGCTCCTGGGGGAGGAGGTCCTGGAGGAACGCCTGGCAGCTGTGGTTCAGGTGTTTCGAGTTCTTGTGTGCTGGAGATGTGGCTGGGGTTTGTCTCGCAGTGGAGGCAAGGAATTGCAACTCAGAAATACATTGCTACTTGGTTGCCTCTACTCTATTACTGTACACCTTGAAGGCGAGGTTAACTAAGTCCTGTTGTGGGGTTTGAGGGCCAGAATCTAATTTTTTGGAGCTTTTTCTAATGTCAGAAGCAGACTGGATGATAAAATGCATATTGAGAATAAGACGGCCTTCCTCTAGGGTCTAGGACGGTAAAGCGTGTAAGGGTTGTTGCCAAACGGGCCATGAACTGGGCGGGTTTGTATATTTAATGAAAAAGAGCCTAAATGCTAACTGATTTGGGAGAGGTCAGATTAAGAAAAAAGGAGCATGAACCTTGACTATGCCTTTAGCTCCAGCCACCTCTTTAAGAGGAAATTGTTGGGCAGGTGCGGGAGGGCTAGTTGCGGAACGAAACTGTAAGCCAGACCAGGTGTGGACAGGGGAGGTAATAAAAGGGTTATAGGGTGGGGGAGCAGAGGCTGAAGAAGAGTTGGAGCCTGATTCAGCCTGGTGGAAAGCGACCTGAGGAGGAGCAGTCTGGGGAGGAGGTGAGAGGTCAAATAGGTCCATAGAAAAGGAAGATTCACAAGACTCAGAGCTTGGGGTGGAGACTGAAGGAACAGACAGGAGAGAAAGAAGAAAGATTTGGGGCGAGTTGCATTGGGAGCAGAGACTAGGGAGGGACCAATGTGTAAAAGAATGCCTGGACGTCAGCACCTCAGACCATTTGTCTATTTTTTGACAAAAATGATCTAGATCTTGTAAGATGGAGAAATCAAAAGTGCTGTTTTCTGGCCATTTAGAACCATTATCGAGTTTGTATTGGGGCCAAGTGGTATTGCAGAAGAAAATAAGGCGTTTAAGTTTTAGGTCAGGCGAGAGTTGAACAGGTTTTAAGTTCTTGAGAATACAGGATAAGGGAGAAGAAGGGGCAATGGAGGGTGGAAGGTTGCATATAATGAAGAAGGTAAGTTTAAAGAGAAGGGTAGAGACACGGAGAGAAGGGATGGAGATATGGAGAGAAAGGGTGGGGGGGTACTTGCCCCCCAGGAAAGTGGAGAAGGGGTAGAGACACGGGGAGAAGGGATGGAGATATGGAGAGAAAGGGTGGGGGGGTGCTTGCCCCCCAGGAAAGTGGAGAAGGGGTAGAGACACGGGGAGAAGGGATGGAGATATGGAGAGAAAGGGTGGGGGGGTGCTTGCCCCCCAGGAAAGTGGAGAAAGGGTAGAGACACAGGGAGAAGGGGCGGGGGTGCTCGCCCCGCAGAAAAGCGGTGCTTACTGCTAAGGGTGAAAGACCAAGACAGGCATCCCCGGTGGTCAGACACCTCTGAAACGTGAGTGAATAATCAGGCAGGCGTCCCCACAATGATTAAACACCTAGGGAAAGCTGCCATCCTGAGTGCATGACCGGCTCTGGAGTTTTGGGTCCATGGATAAAATGTGTCTCCTTTGTCTCTACCAGAAAATGAAAGGAATTGAAATTAAGAGAAGGGGGAGATTGAAGGGTGGCTCCATGATTGAAAGGAGAAAGTGGTTGAAGGATAGTGAGACAGGTTGGAGAAGAGAGTGAAAAGAGGCCGCTTACCTGATTTAAAATCGGTGTGATGTTCCTTGGGCTGGTTGGTCTGAGGACCCGAGATCGTAGGTGGATCTCTTCACGGAGTGAGGGTGAGGACAGGGGCTGGTCTCCCGAAAGAGTCCCACTGACCCGGGTCTTCGGCACCAAATGTCTCACACATCCATGTGAAGAGACCGCCAAACATGCTTTGTGTGAGCAACAAGGCTCTTTATTTCACCTGGGTGCAGGCAGACTGAGTCCGAAAGGAGAGTCAGCAAAGGGTGGTGGATTATTATTCTTACAGGTTTTGGGATAGGCAGTGGAGTTAGGAGCAATGTTTTGCGGGCAGGGGTGGATCTCACGAAGTTCATTCTCAAGGGTTGGGAGAATTACAAAGAACCTTCTTAAGGGTGGGGGAGATGACAAAGTACATTGATCAGTTAGGGTGGGGAAGAAACCAATCACAATGGTGGAATGTCATCAATTAAGGATATTTTCACTTCTTTTGTGGATCTTCAGTTGCTTCAGGCCATCTGGATGTATACATGCAGGTCACAAGGGATATGATGGCTTAGCTTGGGCTCAGAGGCCTGACAAATTTCTTCTGCCAGATACCCTAAGTCATCACTCTTAAGTTCAAACTTCCATAGATCCCTAGGGCATGAACACAATGCAGCAAAATTCTTTGTTAAGGAGTAACATGGGTTACCTTTATTCCAGTTCCAAATAAATTCCTTATTTTCATCTGAGGCCTCGTTAGCTTGGCCTTCACTGTTTATATTTCTATCAGCACTTTGGTCATAACTACTGTACAAGTCTCTAAGAAGTTCCAAACTTTCGCTTGTCTTCTTGTCTTCTTCTGAGATCTTCAACCTCTGCCTGTTACCCAGTTCCAAAGCTGCTTTAACATTTTCAGGTATCTTTAAAGCAACATCATACTTCTCTTGTTGTTTTTTTGAGACAGAGTCTCAATCTGTTACCCAGGCTGGAGTGCAGTGGCACGATCTCAGCTCACTGCAACCTCTGCCTCCCGGTCTCAAGCAATCCTCCTGCTTTAGCTTCCCGAGTAGCTGGGATTACAGGTACCTACCACCACACCTGGCTAATTTTTGTATTTTTGGTAGAGATGGGGTTTCACCATGTTGGTCAGGCTGGTCTTGAACTGCTGACCTCAGGTGATCCACCTGCCTCAGCCTCCCAAAGTGTTGGAATTACAGGTGTGAGCCACTGCACCCAGCCAACACCCTACTTTTGATACCAATTTTATTAGTTTTGTATTGCTATAAAAATTTACCTGAGACTGGGTAATTTATAAAGAAAAGAAGTTTAATTGGTTCACTGTACACTACAGACCATACAAGAAGCATGGTGCTAGTATCTGCTTCTGGTGAGGTCCACAGGAAACTTACAATCATTGTGGAAGGCAAAGGGGTGCTGGCATCTCACATGGTGAGAGTGGGAGCAAGAAAGAGGTTGGGGAGGTGCCACATACTTTTAAACAACCGTATTTCACTAGAATTCACTTAATATCGTAAGTACAGTACATGGCATGACGGGTCCACCCCCATGACCCAAACACATCTCACCAGGCCCCACCTCTAACATTGGGGATTATATTTCAACATGACATTTGGAGGGACAAATATCCAAACTATATCAGATACTATCAAGGATATATGAGCAAAGATAATATTTATGAAATTATAAGACTAAATATTACAACCATTTAAATGACCATAAAGAGAACTGTTAAATAAATTACGGTGTACCTATATGAATAAAATGTTATATAACCAATAAAATGATGCTTTTGAATAACTGGTTAATATATAACCTTCTCAGAGTACAATATTAAATGAATAAAGTGGAACAAGATAGTGAATGCATATTATGATTTCAGTAGTGTTTATTAAACAACTCATAAACATACAAAAGTAGAAAAAATATTTCTATGGTCATATATTAAATCAATAAAGTGGGCCGGGCGCA
>NW_012108652.1:1049891-1062354 GCF_000951045.1 Mandrillus leucophaeus
CCTTACTCTCTTGGCAAGCTCTCACTGAAATAACTGGAAAGCTTTATCTTTTGGTTTTGTTTTAAAACTTCACTTTTAAACAGGTAAGATATGAGGAATACATGGGAGGTAGAAAGCAAATGGTATCAAAAAGACAGAAAAAGAACAGAGGAAGCAGCAGCATGGGGTGGTGGAGGGAAGCCCTGCTCTCTCTGGGAGAATTCTGGAGAAGCTCTGGGCTGACTCCATACAAAACAAAACAACAACAAAAAACTGGGTCATGGAGAAATCTGCAATGTTTTATGTATAAAAGATGCCAAAAATTTCCCTGAACTGGAAAGTCTATTCGAAATTTACACTGAAGCTATTGTCCAGTGACTGTAACTGTGGTGACTCATCACATAAAACCTATAATGAGCTTCATTTTCACAGACCACATGTTGGACACTTGTCCTTGATATATGGCTTTAGTATGACATCATTCTCACTTAAGAACAACTTTATTTCTGGAAAACTGTACTCTGTACAAATTATCTGTTGCCATTTTGCATGAAATCAGTGCAAAAGCCTCTCATCATAATACTAAATGCCTTCTGAAAGTTTCTGTCAGGGGCCAGACATGGTAGCATCTGCCTGTAGTCATAGCTACTGGGGAGGCTGAGGTGAGAGGATCACTTGAGCCCAGGAGTTCCAGACAGCAGTGAGCTGTGATCATGCCACTCCACTGCAGCCTGCACGACAGAACGAGACCCTGTTTCTATAAAGAAAAACAAAGACAAAACAAAACTCTATCAGTGCAAATCCAACCTAATTACTTAATTGTATTTCCAAAGTTTGAATTCTGGAGGCAAGTACACACTTGAAAGGGCAAGGTACAGAGCTTTTATAGAGGCTTGACCCTTCTCCCACATGAAACAATCAGGATTCCTGCTCTCTACATTCATCTCTTAAACAGTCACAGTAAGGGGACTTTGGAAAGTCAACTAGTTTTAGAACTAAAACTCATTTAGATGTAGTACTTTATATATTTATAGTCACTGGAAACACCTTATTTTTGTCTAAAAAATTTCAGAGTATTATTATTAAGTATTTAGAAACAGGGTCTTGCTATGTTGTCAAAACTATATTCAAACTCCTGGTCTCAAGCCATCCTTACTCCTCAGCCCCCCAGATAGGTGGGATTATAGGTGCATGGTTAAGACACTGTGCTAAACATTTCAGATTTATTAGAAAAGTTACAAAATATTGAGAGAAACAGACAATGAGCAAATTTTCTGATTGTGATGAAATGCTGAGATCTTATATAGGCAGGAAAACTGCTTCATATGTCTCTATTCTTTGCAATGGTAATTATTTCCCTCTAGCTAAGTTTATTACAAGAAAGAAAGACATATTCAGATACATATTTGTTTGGCCGTGTGTCAGTAGGGGAATAAGGTAAATCTGTATGAACGATGATTTAGTCTAACTTTCGTATCTGCTTTCAAATTTAATTGAATCTGAATCTGACTGTCCTCCCTCACCTCCTCCATCCTTCCCTTCAACTGAAAGCTTGAGAATAATAAATATAACTCTCTTTGTACTCCAAAGAGATCATTTCAGATTCATGGAGGAAATGGGTTAAATGACAGGTCAACGTTGAAGAGATTAGTACATGGCTAATACCCTATGATGGTAGGATTCAGATCCAGACCAGACGTATTTCTGTAAGTAATTGTGTAGAAAAAGATCTCAGAGACATTTTAATAGTTGGGTTCGTTTATGGAATTTAATTATTATCTAGTTTGGCCTGGTTAATCTAAGAGCAAATCTCTTATATGGTTCAATCTAGAGTAGATCTAATTGCCCTTTATTTAAAAACTGTTTCTTTTATTTTTTAGTAGAGATGAGGTCTTGCTATGTTGCCCAGGCTGGTCACTCCTAGTCCCAATGATCCTCCGTCCTCAGCCTCCCAAAGTGCTGGGATTACAGGCATGAGCCACCATACCTGGCTTTCTAATCTCCTCTTAAATGGCAGAATTTGCAGAACTTTCCCTCTTAAGTAGCAGACTAAATGTTATTAAGAAAATAAAATCTAAAGCGGCGTTTTTTCCCTACTGTGAATTGAAAAGGGAAGAGTAAAGCATCTCCTTTCCCCAAACAAGAGAGGAATGGCCAGCAATTTGTTTTTAAAGGCCTGAGTTAGAACTTCTCTTTCCACCTCTGCTTAGACAGGAGAAAAGTAAACTGGATTATCTCAGAGGAGGAAAGGACCAAAACTGGATTTTGGAGCTGAACAGATAAATGTGGCTTATCTTCACCAGGTAGCTTCCCAGTGGTGTGGTGACTGAGGGTGCACATTGCCCCTTGTGGAGCCAAGGGTGTAGGTAGGGGGACTCTTCCAGAAAGTGCATGGATGCTGTCGCTTTGAGAATCATGGTGAAAGCTTCCAGTGCCCATAACCACCATGAAGGGAATGAGCTGCTGGTCTTCTATGAACATCACAGGTTTAGAAGATGATAGAGCACAGACTAGAGTTCTTCTCCAAGTTATCAGGGCAGCATTCATCCATCCCAGGGAGACCCTTCTCTCTTGCCTCCCCATGATAGCTAATATCTACTGTTTTAATTCCATAGTGAGTGTGGGCATAACTCCAAATTTAATTTGATATAAGGAAATAAAGGAATGTGATGCTTTCTTTACCTGAATATAGGGTGGAAGGTATTTGCCTTCTAGAAGGTCAGGGCCAAGGTTATTGCTAAAATTAGATTCACAACCAGAGTCGTCCTCAAGATTCTCAAGACATTACTCTGGCATGTTTGTGCCAGAGACATAAAGTTATTCAAAGTTGTATTAAGTTTGTGGATATAACCTGATAAATTCCAAGAGGATGGGAGACCAGAAGAACCTTAAATTTGTTACTCATGAACTATGTTAACATATCTTTCTTTCATATTCACTCACTATTCTATCTATTCTACTTCTTTTTCGTTTGTTTTCTTTTCTATTATTAATTTCTCTTCAGACTGGCTGAAAATTCAAATATCTGAAGCCAGTAAGGTAATATAGATTAGTAAATGGGGCTGCATTGGAAAATGATGAATAACAACTGGCTCTTGGCTTCAGTGTCAGGATGAATATGGAATTGTGTATGTGTGGAGGAAGGACAATATTGACTGCATATACCTTGCCTAAGGAAAGTAGTCACTATTCAGCAGTGGAAAGTGGATCCAGAGTTGCTACATTTCAGATTTTTCAAGAGAAGTTGGAAATCCTTTTCTTTAAAAAATGAAATACTCTGTATTTGAAATATTGGCAATTCAAATAAAAACTGTAGAAACACTGTATTCCACCTACAGAATGGCTAAATTCAAATGGTGTTGCGTGGGGAAATAGAAACTCTCATATATTGCTGCTGGGAATGTGAGTTGGGAATACCTCTATGGAGAGCATTTTGGCAATGCATGTCAAAATTAAATATATACATATGTACATATTCTTCATCTCAGTAATTCCACATCTCTACATTTACCCTATAAATAGGCTTGCACTTGCAAAATCATATGTGCACAAGGATAGTCATTGCAACACATATCTAATCCTAAAATATTGTAAACAACCTAAATGTCCATGAAAAAGGAACTGTTTAAATAACCTATGGTACATCAGTACAATGGAATGTTATGTAGACATTGGGATGACTGGAGATAGTGCTATATTTACTAACATAACAAATGTTAATAAGAAAAGCAAGATGTAGAATAAACAGCTTATATTGTATGCTACCATTTCTCTTTTTAGTTTTATATTTAGAGATGGGGTCTTGCTATGTTGCCCAGGCTGGAGTATGATAGCTATTCACAGGCATGATCATAGTATGCAACAGCCTCAGCCTCAAACTACTGGCCTCAAATGATCCCTTTTCCTCAGCCTCCCTAATAGTGGGGTCTACAGGCTAATGCCACTGTGTCCAGCTTGTTGTCTATATTTTTTAAAGAACATCTATGTATTTTATCTTAAATAGCAAATATATATTAAGTATTAACATATATTTATATGTACACACACAGATTTTTATATTTATATATGTATATACACAAAGATGTATATATTAATATATACATACACACATATTTGTGCCAGGATTTAGTAGTGTCTTCTTTTAAGTAGTTACTCAATAAATGTTCTTAACTGAGTAGATGTACTTTTCCTCATGTTTTGCTACTCTCATTCCATTTTAATTAATTAATTAATTTTAGAGACAGGATCTCACTCTGTCACCCATGTTGGAGTGCAGTGGCCCGATCACAGCTCACTGAAGCCTTGAACTCCTGGGCTTAAGCAATCCTCCCATGTCGGCCTCCTGAGTAGCTTAGATTACAGGTGCTACCATGCCCAACTAAGTTTCTAAATTTTTTGTAGAGACAGAGCCTCACTATGTTGCCCAGGCTGGCCTCATACTTTTCACCTCAAGTGATCCTCCCATCTGGACCTCCCCGAGCTCTGGGATCATGGGCATGGCCACTATGCCTGGCCACAGTTTTCTTTTATTCTTGTGTTTCCTCTACCACGTCCCAGTCTTCTCCTGGGTCTCTGGTTCTCAGCCATCTACTCTCTTCCTGCTACCATCTAGAATAAGAACCTGCATATGTCATTTTGAATCCAGGCAAAATTGTGACCCCTGCTTTGGCATCTGATAGACACAAATGAGTTTAGTTTCTGGCTGTCACTTACAGGTGGTGTAAACTTTTCCCAACTTCTCAACCTCAGTTTTCTCTTTCATAAGATAGAGATAAGAATGCCTACTTGAGCTGGGCATGGTGGCTCACACCTATAATCCCAGCACTTTGGGAAGCCGAGGCAGGCTGATCACCTGAGGTCAGGAGTTCAAGACCAGCCTGGTCAACATGGTGAAACCCTGTCTCTATGAAAAATACAAAAATTAGCTAGGTGTGGTGGCACACACCTGTAATCCCAGCTACTCGGGAGGCTGAGGTAGGAGAATCACTTGAACCCGGGAGAAGGAGGTTGCAGTGAGCAGAGATGGTGCTGCTGCACTCCAGCCTGGGAGACAGGGCCAGACTCCATTTCCAAAAAAGAATGCCTACTTGGTAGAATTATTGTGAGACTTAAAAACACATACATACATACATATGTGTATATATGTATATATTTATATATGTATATATAAAGTCTCACAATAATTAAGTGCCTTAAAATATTAAGTGTCTTAAAAAATGTATCCAGTCCAGAGCTTATACATGTAAATGAGCAATGAGCAATAATAGTTAATTTATTCTCAAAGAGATCAATACAGTTAATTCACTCTCAGAGGCTTAAGCAGTCACCTATCAAAATTGTTTGAATTCTTCCATCACAGTACAGCATAAATAATTAATAATAGTACAAAGAGCATTTTTATTTTAGCAGAAGTTAAAGCATTAGGGTCAATGGAATAAAGCTCAAATGAACAGAGTTTAAATATTAACTAAAAGAATTTGTTTGTTTTGGGGGATGGAGCAGTTCAAGAGTGACTTGGTCAGGGACTTGGAAACAGGAAGTAGCTCAGGCGTTCCCTTGGTTGTAGCACTATGAGACTGTTTAAGTTAAATATTGTTAATTAAGGCCTTGCACCCCAACGGAGAAAAGACAATGTGGATTATAAGTGGCTGTGTGTTAGCAAAACTACCTTTCGAGAATTTCTAAAATCTCTTAGGGTTTCAGAATCTATCCTGAGGTTAGAATCTTGAGAACTTCATATTTTGGGAAATCTCCCTTACTGCCTCTCCTGACTGCTAGCTGCTATCATTTTATATTTATTTATTACTGACTGATTGATTGAGACAGGGTCTCACTCTGTTGCCCCGGCTAGAGTGAGTGGTGCAAACACAGCAGCCTCTACCCCTTGGGCTCAGGTGATCCTTCCACTTCAGCTTCCTGAGTAGCTGGGACCACAGGCTTATGCCACCACTCTCGGCTAATTTTTTAAATTGCTATAGAGATGGGGTCTTATCATGTTGTCCAGGCTGGTCTTAAACTCCTGAACTCAGTTGATACTCTCACCTTGGCCTCCCAAAGTGTTGGAATTATAAGCTTGAGCCACTGTGCCCATCCTGCTATCTTATTTATTTATTTATTTATTTATTTTGAGACAGTCTCCCTTTGTTACCCAGGCTGGAGTGCAGTGGTGCAGTCTTGGCTCTCTGAAACCTCCTCCTCCCAGATTCAAGTGATTCTTGTGCCACAGCCTCCCAAATAGCTGGGATTACAAGGGCCTGCCATCACACTTGACTAATTTTTGTGTTTTTATTACAGGTGAGATTTCACCACGTTGGCCAGGCTGGTTTCGAACTCCTAACCGCAAGTGATCTGCCTGCAGTGGCCTCCCAAACTGTTGGGATTACAGGCGTAAGCCACCGCGCCCAGCCCCATCCTGCTATCTTTTAAATTATAGGCAAAGTACCTTTAAAATGCATATCAAATGCAGCCCTGAGAGGGACAGAATATTCCAGAAGAGCCAGAGATGGCCTAAACTAACTAAGGGAGATATTACCCAGTACACATTGCATTAGTGAAGAGAGCTGAAGAGATGGAAGAATTTGTCACTGTGTATAATAAAATACTTATTTTAGCATAAATGGTAGACATAGGCTACAGAGCTAAAATTGTTCTAACAAGTTGCATTTTGTTGACCTTTCAAACTAAATGCCCAGGGTACCCATCTTAATTCACTGCATCGTACAAATGATTCTTGATTCATATATTGCAGAGTTGGAGCAGGTTACTTCTAACAATACCTCCCAAGTCTGTGATTTGTAGAGTGCATAATTTTCTTCTAAGGTGATTAGAGCACTTTTTAGACATTGCCTAATAGAAGTCTTTGTACCAGTTTGAAAAGTCAGCAGTACTACAATTTTAGTTTTCCAGGTGTGAAATATGAAGATTAAACTATTGGGCCTGGGTCAGTGGCTCATGCCTGTAATCCCAGCACTTTGGGAGACTGACGGGGGGTAGATTACTTGAGTGCAGGAGTTTGAGACCAGCCTGGCCAATATGGTGAAAACCCGTCTCCGCTAAAAATACAAAAATTAGCTGGGCATGGTAGTGCATGCCTGTAGTCCCAGCTACTTGGAACTTGGAAGACTGAGACAGGAAAATCGCTTGAACCCACAAGGCAGAGGTTGAAATGAGCCAAGATCCTACCACTGCACTCCAGCCTGGGTGACACAGAGAGACTCTGTCTCAAACAAAACAAAACAAAAAAACAAAACAAAACAAAAAACGGTTTAGGCTATTGAAGCCTGAGTATGGATTATTCTAGCTTCCAGATTCCAATAAGCATCTTGTAAAGATGAAGATCTCTAAATACAGAGAATGCAAGCAGTGTGCCTAACTTTGCTTAGAAAGTGCTGACAGGAGCGAGGAGTTTCACTAGCATTTCCTGTCTCAAAAACAAGTTCTCCATTTCATATTCAATGACAGTAAAACAAGGATGAGAAACTGTTACAGTTTGTTCAAAAGCAGAAGCTAGAATCATTTCAAAGAAAGACAGGGCAAAATTAAAACTGAAACTCCACTTCTACCTCTCTGTAGAAGCAGTGGAGTGTATCTCCTTGAGGCTTCTACTGCCTTGCTGCAAGTGAAATTTATTAACCGCAGAAGTGTCTTTCACTTGTGTCTTAAATGAAGGTGTATCTTACTGTTTTTGATACTAACCAAGTCATCTTCTGGGAACCAAAAATAGTTTTTGTGGCTTTATGAAAAGTCTGGCCTTTCCACGGCATGCGTATCCATTGACCTCACTTCTGAGAGCTTTAGGCTAATTTGGTAATTAGACTAATTTGCACCATTAATTAAAATGCTCTATGAAATAACCCAAATCCCAATGCAAAGAAGAACAGCGTGGTATACAGATGTTTGTTTTTTTTTAATTTAAAAACATTTAATAGTCTTCTTGGGTTCCAGAATCAGATTTTAAAAAATTAACTATCCGTAAAAAAACTCACAAAACCCACTTTTATCGGGAGGTTCCATTCATTCTTCATGACTGTGGTGGACCATCCATTATTTTAATACACTATAAAATTTCAAAGTTGGTGACAAAACAAGAAATAAAAATGGAGGGAATTCTCATGGCTTCATGGGTATTTAGTTAGGAAGGGTAATGTGGGGAAGCTGTCACACAGGAGGCAAAAAATTGCAGAGACTAAATATGTAAGGTATATTTATAGCTTCCTCAGCCATTCTCTTTGCCTAAAATGACCTTTTCTTTTTTCTTTTTTAGACAGTCTCACTCTGTTGCCCAAGCTACAATGCAGTGGCACGATCTTGGCTCACTGCAACCTTCGCCACTGGGATTCAAGATTCTCGTACCTCAGCCTCCTGAGTAGCTGGGACTACAGGTGCACACCACTATGCATGGCTAATCTTTTTTTATTGTTAGTAGCGATGGGATTTCCCCATATTGGCCAGGCTGGTCTTAAAATCCTGACCTCAGGTGATCTGCCCGCTTCAACCTCCCAAAGTGCTGGGATTACAGGTGTGAGCCACTGCACCCGGTCCTCTTTTTCTTATTTCTGAGTGATATTCTCATTCATCAAGGCTCAATTCAAATATTACTTCCTGTCAGAAATTCTTTTGTCTCTATCCTCAAACCTCACATTTGCTGCTTTCTTACTTTTGGTTTCTGTAGTCATTTCTTAACAGATCATATTATTGATTTTTAGTTTTGTAGTTTTATCCCCTAATAGGCTCTAATTTCCTTGAGAATATGAATCATTCATCCTTACAATTCTTACAATATACATATTGTCTAGTATACAGTAGATAAAGTTTGTTAAAGGGTTTGGAATAAGGAGTTAGTAGCTGAAAATGACCTAAAATGCTCTCTACTTTCAAGTTATAAACCCACACATTCCTCTGTTTCTCTGTATGTGTCTGTCACTGCTTAGATGATACATGGTCTAACACCCCATCTATTAAGACATCTTCAAATGTCAGACTCCCATTTCTAACAGTACTACACAATTGTGTGTTATTTTAAACCTTTCAAACGTCTTTTGCATCAATCACTTTATTTAGCTCTTACAGTAATTCTATGAAGTTTGTGGATGAGAAAACAGAAACAACAAGCATCAATGACTTTGGACTACAGCTCAGGTCTTTTGAACCCTCGCTATAATTCCCTTTGGTCCAGAGCTTACAGTTTTTAAACTTTTTACTTTCAAATACTTTCAAACTTACAGAAAAGTTGCAAGAATAGTGCAAAGATCACCCATATACTTCACACAGATTCACTATTGTTAACATTTTACCACATTTGATTTCTCTCTCCCACCCTGCCCACATATATACAGGACCATTTGAAAGTGAGCTGCAGATGTCATGCTGCTTTACTTCTAAATACATCAGTGTGTATTTCTTAAGAACAAGCATATTCATCTATGTACTGTAGTAAAATGATCAAGCCTAGGAAATTTGACATTGATATAATATTTTAATCAATACACCTAATACAAGTTTGCAAATTTTTCTAATTGTGTCTTTTATGAATTATGACTTTTTTTCTGATTCAGAATTGAACAGAATCACACATAGCATTTACTTCTTATATCTTTTTAGTCTCCTTTAATCTGGAAGTGTCCATTACTCTTTTTATTTTGTGGATATTTTTAAGAGTTCAGGGCATTTATTTTGTAGAAAGGAAATTAATTTGGGTTTGTTTAATGCTTTTGTATGATTCAATCCAGGTTATGCAAGTTAGCATGTAAAAATACCATGTAAGAATAATACTGTTTTCTTCTTAATACATCACATTAGGAGGCATGTGATGTCAGTTTGTCCCAACACTGGTGATGTCCACCAGATTTCTCCACTATAAAGTTATTACTTTTCCATTTTTAGTGATGTCCAGAGTTTTTATTTAAAAAGAAAATCTAGGGCTAATTGTTGTGTAGGCACCTGGTGTGCCCCAACTCGTAGATTCTTGGACCTAATTTTACACCAATCATCACTGAGACCACTGTTCTTGGCTAGGTAAAAATCAACATCACTATTGACATTGATATAATATTTTAATCAATACACCTAATACAAGTTTGTAAATTTTTCTAATCATGTCTTTTATGAATTATGACTCTTTTACTGGTTCAGAATTGAACAGGATCACACATAGCATTTTACTTCTTATATCTTTTTAGTCTCCTTTAATCTGGAAGTGTCCATTATTCAGCCTACACTTGCCTTTTCTTTTCTTTTTTTCTCTTTTCTTAATTCTTCTTTTCTTTTCCTTTTTTTTTTTTTTGAGGTGGAGTCTTGCTGTGCTGCCCATTGCAGAGTGCACTCAGCCTCATGGGTTCAACTGATTCTCCCGCCTTAGCCTCCCAAGTAGCTGGGATTACAGGTACCTGCCATCAAGCCCAGCTAATTTTTTATTTTTAGTAGAGACAGGGGTTTCACCATGTTGGCAAGGCTAGTGTCAAACTCCTGACCTCACGTGATCAGCCTGCCTCAGCCGCCCAAAATGCTGGGATTATAGATGTGAGCCACTGTGCCAGGCCACACTTGGCTTTTCTTAATTTCTGCCCCATTGCTAACTCTACAGGGCAACTGGGGTGTCTGTGGTAGGTAACAGATCTGCCTCACACATTGTATACGAGAGGTTAATATCATTAAGGCAAATCGTGACCTATCAGGGACAGACCCCAGTGGATAAATGCCACCTTCTTCTGTCCCTTGTTTGCAGAATTTTGAGGCTCATTCTATATGGATCTTTAGAGGATTTTCAATGGATCATGATCTGTGGTCATGTTCAGCTTGAGACCTTCTTCCCCTGATACTGCTTGCCCTTTCTTCCCTATTTTACTCTCTCCAGTCCATTCACTCCTTAAAACTTAGGATCATTTCCCAAAATAATCCCTTGCACATAAGCCCTTGTTTCATCATTTTAAAAAGAGATCTATACTAATACAATTATACCTACTGTTAATAGAGTTAGTGGGTCCACAGTTAGTGGGTCAGGTAGGTGACAGATTAGAAGTTAGCAGTACAAATAGAGGAATGCATCTTTCTTAGGTGCTGACCTAAGTAGACCTTCCTTCTTAACCCCGAAACAAAGACACAGTACTGGCCACATTAATGCCTCTGTAGGCTCTGATAATGACATTGACACTTCTCTCCAGTCAATGTTTCTTACCTTCCCTTTCCTTCTCCTCTTTCCTCCTTTTTCCCCCTCCTTTCCCTTCCCTTCCCTTCTCTTCCCTTTTCTTTCCTTTCCTTTTCTTTTCTTTTCTTTCTCTTTTTGAGACAGGGTCTCACTCTGTTGTCCAGGCTGAAGTGTAGTGGTGCAGTCATGACTCACTGCAGCCTCAATTTACTGGGCTCAAGTGATTTTTCCACTTCAGCCTTCTGAGAAGCTGGGATTACAGGCATGTGCCACCATGCCTGGCTAATTGTTAAATTTTTTTGTAGAGAAAGGGTCTTGCTATGTTGCCAGGGTCAGTTTTAGACTCCTGGGTTCAAGTGATCCTCCCACCTTGGCCTCCCAAAGTGCTGGGATTATAGGAATGAGTCACTGTGCCCGACCCATGTTTCTTCTCAGCCTACTTCCACACCAGTGCAGTGCCTTCCAATCTGTAATCCCTGAGAGTATTGCAAGAGAATGAAAAGGGCTTAGTGAAAGTGATTGCTCTGCTTAAACTGCATGCATCTCTTCCCCCTATTTCTCATCATACTGCCCTTTAGCGCTCCTTTTTCTTTCCACTAATGATTTTCCCTTTGTCCTTGCCCATTTCTCTCTGATAGACAACTCATTTCCCTTTTGTCCTCTCTGATAGAAAATTTGACCCTGTGTATGTATGTTTCCTAGAAGAAAGCAGAACCGTGATTAAACACCCAGTGAATAATTTGGGATGCTGATGAAATCAAGGAAGACTGGAAAAGCAACCTGCTGGGTGTGCTGTGGAGAGATTTCCTATACTGGGCAGAAGGTTAGATAAAAGATTCTCTGTGGTGTCTTCTATCTCTGGGAGTTTATGCTAGAAATGTCAACTTAATTAAATTGCAGCGCCTGTCAACAATCCAAGGGCAAAAGTTTGCTCCAGATCTACAATTCAGCCTCATTATCTTAGGGGGAATGTGACCGAGTATCGTATAACACCACCAGTATGAAAAGAACGAAATCCACACAGCCTGCATAATTATAGGTGCAGAGAAGAAGAAATTGATGACACAATATTAAGGTTTATTTTTGCCACCTATAAACATGTCAACATTGTATTATCTCATTATCTCAGATTTTTATTCAATTCTATGACAGCTAATGGTAACCACTACATCTGTCAATTAAAAAAAGATAAACTGGCGGGGCGCGGTGGCTCAAGCCTGTAATCCCAGCACTTTGGGAGGCCGAGACGGGTGGATCACGAGGTCAGGAGATCAAGACCATCCTGACAAACACGGTGAAACCCCGTCTCTACTAAAAAAAATACAAAAAACTAGCCGGGCG
>NW_012108652.1:1062404-1078278 GCF_000951045.1 Mandrillus leucophaeus
TGTCTGTCACTGCTTAGATGATACATGGTCTAACACCCCATCTATTAAGACATCTTCAAATGTCAGACTCCCATTTCTAACAGTACTACACAATTGTGTGTTATTTTAAACCTTTCAAACGTCTTTTGCATCAATACTGCACTCCAGCCTGGATGACAGAGCGAGACTCCGTCTCAAAAAAAAAAAAAAAAAAAAAAAAAAAAAGAAAATAAACTGCTTATTGAAATTTTAAAATTTGATCTATGACATGGAGTTGAACTGTAAGCACCTGCCAGTCTTCCTGATGCTCCAGATAGTATTTTGCTGCAAATTAATTAATCTAACTACATCTTCTTGATTTTCTCACGCTGCATTAGAAAGTGTGTGCTCTTGGTCATAAACCATGATGAAACTATAGCAACCATGTAATGAAACCTTATGGTTTGAGTTGTCTGGCTAGTCATAGAGATGCATATAGTATAATTAAGCCACAGTCTCTCCTAGCAGTAATGAAGGCACTGTTTTGGGGACTATGCCCAGGACAGGAGATAAGTTGTCTGTGGCAATGAAACAGTCTACACTATCCAAGTAAGGTAACCAGCTAAGGCACTTTCAAAGTAAAACTAAACAGGAAGTCATGGCAGATAATGCCACTTTCATCACTGGTAATTACTGACTTTAGAGTTGTAATGAATGGCTGCTACAGAATAAAAGGTAGGTGGCAATTTATGCAACAGATCATTGTTCATCATCAGCAGTATGGGTGGCACTAAACAATACGCAGAATTTTTTTTAAACCTGTGAGGTAAAATAGATTAAAGGTATTATTAATAGGCTAGGCCTAAAGGAGCAGTGTCTTAATTATGGTCTCTTTTTCCGATCCTTTCTTAAAGATATTATATTTCTACAACTGATGAAGGACTAGATTAAGCTTAGGCTAGTAATAGAGGGAAGACTCATTGCTGCATTAAGATCAAAGAAACTTCCAAAATCTTGGTTGCTCCACGCACCAGAAGTCAGTTGTCATTTTATTGGAAGCAATAGGGAAAGGGTAGCTCACAATTTTTTTTTTTTTTAAAGTATTTCTCAATCAGTCCACCATTTATTGGACCGGGCTAAAGTAAACTGCATAATTTTACAGAATCTCAAGTTTTTCAGGATATCTTGTTAACCAATGGGCTGACATTCTCTTTGCAGGAGCTCCACCAAGTGGTCATCCAGCTTGTGGGTGAAAGTCAGAAAAACAGATTAGGAATCCTTAGAAAGTCTGACTGTTAGCTGAGTAGAGCAGTCGGAAGGCAGATAAACGTGAACCCTCCATTCACAGAGAGATTCAGATACAGGCTTGATGTTTAGGCAAGACATCTGCTTTTCCCCACCATTTATTTTTGGTAACTTTCTTGTCCTTATTTGAACTATGTCTGCCCTTTGACCTCATGACCCCATATGCTTTGAGCCCTCCATTTTCTCCTAATCAATTAGTCTCCTTCTGTCTTCCCATTTTCCCTGTTCAGCCCCACACACTGGTGTCCACTACTTAAATTATGCTATCAATATTACTTTCAACTCTTAATCCAGCCATCCTGTTTCTCTGACTCTGGAACTGAGCAGCTGAGAGTTCCTGAAGAAAAATCACACAGCCATACCAATTGATGTCACTGTATGTTGTTGCTTTTTGACCAAGGCTGAGTCCTCAGTTATGGTGAAGGTGCTTCTGATCAACTGACAGTGGGTATTCAAAACATTTCCCTTACTGTCAAAACCTCCAACTCTTCTTACACTCAGCAGATGATGATTCTGTCCATTTCATTGTGAAAAGCCAAGGGCACAAAGTGAAAACTGCACCTTCCTCTCCCTCTTACTTACATGCTTATTTATTGGCATTTGTACTTTTCCTTCCTGATGGAAAAGGTGCCTATCTAACTCGAGGCTCATTTCTCAACCTGTAGATTGGATTCCATCCTCTTCTGTGTACTCAATGACTTTATTATATCAATCATCTCCCTCTTTCCTGTTTTACTTCAGAAAATAAACAGAACAGTAGTTTGTCTTATTGAAAATGAAAGCAAAAGTAAAATTACTTTGGCAGTTTTGGGTCTCTAATTAAAAGCCAAAGAAACAAATTGAGAACAACTTATGGAAAAAAATGGTATTCGTTGGAAATATACTGGTATAATGCAGAATAGAAGAAAATGCTAAACAGTCAAGCTTCCTGAGGGCAGAAAGCACAGGATCACTGAAATGAAACCGTGGACGTTCATAATCATGTATGTTTACTAAGGTTCAACTACCTTTCCTCCTTGTGTCACCACTTAAGATTCAGCTCCTAGGAAGGAAACATTTGATTGGCCAAGCCCACCAGAAACATGTGCAGAGGAGATGCTCCTGATACCTGCACCATTGAATTCCATATGGCACAGTTCAGAGAACTTTGCTTTGTCCTTGTTTTGTTTGACGTACCTGTAGCAGTTCTTCTCCTTCTGGAGTCCTCCTTTGTTTTCTGTGGCATTATTCTTTCCTTAAAAAGAAAAAAGATAATTCTTTTTAGTCTCCATTGTAGGTCTCTTTTTTTCTGCTTAAACATTAAGTGTTATCTTCCTCATGGCTTCAACTTCGATCACTGTTACATTACAGACTTCCCCCTGACAAATCTTCCTTTTGAGTTTGCGATGGAACCTACAATTGAGTTTCCAATAAAATTCAGTATATCTAAAATTGAACGTATGCATTTCAAACCTGCGCTTGAATGGCACATTTTCATAAATGGCATATCTCATATCCAGTCACCGAATCCACTTCCCTGGGAGTCTTCCTAGGTCACTCTCACTTATACTCAATCAATCCCTAACCCCCGTGGCTTCTAATTCCTTGGTATCTCTTGTTCTCCTCTTTCCTAAACTCATAACCATTTTTTAAATTAAGGTCTCAATGACTTCTCACCTAGATTGCCGCATTAGCTTCCTCAAAAGCAGGTTTCCTTACACGTCATACTCCGTTTCTTACAGAGTGATCCTTCTGAAATGCTAATCTGCTCTGCAAACTTGGATTCAGTCCTTTATCTTTCAGGATAAACTTCAAGGCTTAACCCACGCATTCTGTCTTTGGCCACTTTCCAAGCTTCAGTGATGGCTACTTCCTTACTGCTATATTGTAAAACAAGCAGGTTTCCAGTTGGAGGGACTTAGAATTGTTTTTTAACCTTGACTGAATGTAAGAATTTCTTGGGACATAATTAAACATGCAGATTCTTGGCCTGACCCTAAACATATTAAATTGGAATCTCTAGGAGTGGGGCTTATGTTTCTACTGACTTTTTTTAATGTCTCTACTGATTTTTTTTTTTTCCTTTTGAGACAGAGTTTTGCTCTTGTTGCCCAGGCTGGCGTGCAGTGGCGTGATTTCGGCTCACTGCAACCTCCACCTCCTGGGTTCAAGTGATTCTCCTGTCTCAGCCTCCTGAGTAGCTGGGATTACAGGTGCCCACCACCACGCCCGGGTAATTTTTTTATTTTTAGTTGAGATGGAGTTTCATCTTGTTGGCCAGGCTGGTATCAAACTCCTGACCTCAGGTGATCCACCTGCCTCGGTCTCCCAAAGTTCAGGGATTACAGGTGTGAGCCACCGCGCCTGCCAGTCTCTACTGATTTTTATGATCAAGCCAATTTGTGAATTAATGCTTGACTGTTTCTAGGACTTCTTGTACTTATGCTGTTTGTACTGCAATTTCCATCCCCCTTGTCCTTCAAAAGTTTACTTAGTGTCACTTAACAGATAACTCTCATTCTTACTTAGAGGCCTCTTCTCTGTGTTCCTGTACCATGTAGGCCTATCTCTGTCATAGTATCCAACACATAATATTTGACTAACCTACCTATAACTGCTCTAAAAACGTATCTTTGTTTTCCTAGTACATAAAAGACAAATAGTAGGCATTTGGCAAAAATTGCTTTGATATGTAAAAACAAATGAAAAGCTCAATACACTTTTGCTGCTATGGATTCTTTCTGTTGCTTTATCTCTAAGGAGGTACTCATAAGATGAATATTGTTCAATTACTTAAAAACACCATTATACTATGATTCCTTTAAAATCATATTATAGAAGAATATTTTTTGATATGTGAAAATATTATAATATACTACTAAGGGAAAATAGGCTAAAATTTATATAATATGACTTTTTTGGTAAAAATTTTAAAACAAATTAAAAGCATATATAAAAACATATTGAGAAGACATGCAATGTAATTTTCTTACTCTTTGATTATGAAATAATGGGTGATTTTTGTATCTACTTTCTATCAGAAGTAGGTACATCTAAAACATTTTTTTATTTGCATAAATTTAAGGGCTACAAGTGCAGTGTTGCTACATGGATATTTTGGATAATGGTGGTGAAGTCTGGGTCTTTTTCTGTGACCATCTTCTGAATAACGTACATTGCACCTATTAAGCCACTTTTCATCCTTCACTCCCCTCCCACTTTCCCATCCTTCTGAGTCTCCAGTGTCTGTTACTCCACACTCTATGTCCAAGTGTACATGTTACCTCGCTACCATTTGTTAAGTGAGAACATGTGGTATTTGACTTTCTGTTTCTGAGTTATTTCACTTAATATAATGGCCTCCAGTTCAAGGCAAATACTGGGTGGGGACTTGAGGCTCCTGAGGATTATAAACCAGTTAAATACAGGATGGTGCTTAAAGCAATTTAGGCAAGAGTGCAGTTAACACCATCAGCTGCCAGAAGGAAGAAGTCTTGTTGAAATAGATTAAAATAGGAAGAAGGAAGTGCCTAAAAAAATTTAAATTGATCACAAAGTCTGTTATCTACCTTGAAGCTGGTGATCTTGAAAGACTTTGTCCAGTTACAGACTAAATATTTGTGTCCCCTAAAGTTCCTGTGTTGAAATCCTAACCCCCAAAGTGTTGGTATCAAGAGTTGGGGTGTTTTAGAAGATGATTAAGTCTTGAGCACCGAGCCCTCATGAAGGGAAGCAGGCCCTCACCAGATACCAAATCTGCCAGCACCTTAATCTTGAACCTTCCAGCCTCCAGGACTGCGCGAAGTAAGTGTTTGTTATTTATACGTTATCCTATTTGTTTATTTTGAGACCGAGTCTTGCTCTGTTGCCCAAGTTGGTGTGTGGTGTTGCCATCTCGGCTCACTGCAACCTCCACTGCCTGGGTTCAAGTGATTCTCCTGCCTCAGCCTCCCAAGTAGCTGGGACTATAGGCATGCACCACCATGCCTAGCTAATTTTTGTATTTTTAGAAGAGACAGAGTTTCACCATGTTGGCCAGGCTGGTCTTGAACTCCTGACCTCAGGTGATCAGACTTCCTCGGCCTCCCAAAGTGCTGGGATTACAGGTTCGAGCCACTGTGCCTGGCCTAAAGTTATCCACTTTATAATATTTTGTTATAGCAGCTCAGACAGACTAAGATACTCTCTTTTCTGTGTTTCTTGAAAGAGTGCTTCATATTGAATTTTTCCTACATGTTTCTGCAAATGTTAGTAAATAGAGTATACTCTGTAGGGAAACATTTTTTTAATAGAACTGGAATAACTGGGTGGCATGTGAGCCACTTCTGCTCTTTCTCAGCTCTGGAGGAAAGCTTGGCGACATGGTAAGGTCTCAAAGCACCACCCTTCACTGGTGGAAGCACACCAATGACAGTGATATTGTCCTAGAGGAAATATATCAACTTTTCTTCAGCTGGCCTTAATCCTAACTTTGCAAATGTCCTAAGAAGAAATAAAACAATGGTTCATTTATAAATGTGACTCAAGCCTTTATATATGAAATGTCAATAAATTTAAATTTCCACTTGTTTAGCTGGAATAATGAGACTTAAAATCTATGTGTCACCTTATTTAGACACATAGATTTAGGCGCACATGAAAGAAATGCAAATATAAAGTTGCTGTCCAAAAGCACCCACAACTTAGTATAAATTACTTTTGCTGTTACATAAAGAATTTTTTCCATTGTATATTGTAGATGCTATTATTTTAAGTAAGGACTCCTGGTGAAGTTAAAATATATACTCCACAAATATTTAATGTTTGGATAATTTGTCAGGAGTAGCCTTATTACATAAAATGGGGGCAAATTTGTATTTAAATATCATGTAATTAGTTCCAAATTAAAACAGCATCAAATATAAATTGTTTATTTGTATAAATTACTTCACGCATAAAGGCTTAGTAGTAGGAAATATTGAAAGCCAGATGCTCTAACAAATTGTGACTAGGGAATCTTAAAACAGGTCATCACTTGGCCAGGAAGATTTGACATCTGACCTTTGATTTTTTTGAAATATGTTGCTTACTCAGCAAGAATGTCAAGCCCTGAATAATCTAATATTAAGGAGCTTCTTTCTCCTTTTGTGCTTCTACAAAGCTGGTAGTTACTGTGACAAGATTCAATACGAGGAATACTTTTTTGAACAAAGAACCTGAGATTTTTTTTTCTTGCCCTTATTCAGAATTAGCATGTAAATGGAAAGCAATGATATATGATCAATTAATAAGATGGAACCCAAAGTCCTATGAAACATCCTTTGTTTTTTCACTTTGTGGGACTTGTAGGTCTAAAATGTTTTAGGATTAGCTTCAAAGAACTAACATAAATATACTTTTGATGTTAAAAAGATAGTAAAAATCTATTTTAAGGAGTGTGATACTGTTGTGGAGAAAATAAAAAGGTAAGGAATTGGGAATTAAACTGGTTAAATTTTAACTAAGCACTAAATTTTGGTTTGAAAATAGATATCCAGATGTTACTTTTATTTTACATAATGTAAACTCTTTGAGAACAATTTCCTGTTTAGCTAACACAGTGAGTTTTTGCTTTCAACACAGTGTTTACAAGAGTGCCCGAAGTTACCTCTCTTGCAGTTTGTTAGACTCTAACTCAAACTGACATTAACTACATTGCTTGTTCACAATCAGGTTCCTTTGGTAGTTATATAGTTAACTACTTCTAATAGTTAGATGTAGGTAGACTCTATATATCTCTTTTCCCACAACGTAGGTATGAGTGGCTTATTTATTTATTTATTTAAAAATAATTTTCACTTGTATTTTAGATGCAGGGGGTACATATGGAGGTTTGGTGACTGGAAATAGAGATAATTGAAGCTACTCTTGAAGGGCTTTTGAATAGTCTTCCAAATGCTAATTATCCTTAGTATAAGTATTCTGCTTATAGTTTGCAGATTAAAGCCTATGCTTATGTATATATTGCATTGCCTATGATGACCTATTTTGTGTAAAATAAACATTTCCCCCAATATAACAATATGCTTCCTTGAAAACACCTTACGTAGCCAAAATGACATGATCTCACCTAACAAAGTTATTAGTTTGTTAGTATCATGTAATACTCACTCTATATTTAAATTTCTCCTATTTTTCCCTTTTCAAGTGGTTTAATCTGAATCAAGATCCAGTCTGAGTACATTCTGTTAAATCCCATGAGTCTCTTCTATTCTTTGAAAGTACCTTTTATAATGATACTCTGACTTGCTGAAGTCCTCCCAGTTGTCCTTTAGAAGATCTTATGCTGTTTGATCCCTTTCTTGTGGTGATGTTTTATTTGTTTCTTCATCTCCAGTAATCTCTGTAATCTGGCAGTCAAATCTAAAGGTTGCATTAAATTCAAGCTAAACATTTTTGTCAAAGTTAAAATCATAGGTGATGTTGTACACTTAACATTGCATCACATTGACGGTCATAAATGTCTGATTGTCCCACCAGTGGTGATATTAAATTGGGCCACAGGACCAAGGGAATATAAGTCTGATTCTTCTATTGCAAAATTACATTTCTCAGATTGTGATCAAATTTTTTTGTCTAGAACGGTATGAATTTTCAGGTCACCAACAGCCATTTATGGTATTTTATTTTAACACCAACTGATAAGAGTTGGCTGCATCAATAATCTAATCAGGGCAAATAGTTATATCTATGATTCTTATCATTTATTTCACACTTATTAGTTAGCTTTCTTCGTCACGTAGACTGTTTTTTCTTCAACTGGGTCTATTTAATTTTCTAAATCACAATTCCTTCTAAAAAGTTGGAATAAATGTTAATTCTTTCTTTTGTTTCTACAATTTGGAGGCACTGAGCAAATATCTGTCTTCAGAACTCTAATTGACCTGTCCAATGTGGGTGCTTTATAATACATATTCTATTAATTTTTAAAAATAATTCCCATTGTGCTTGTGCCAAAATGGCTATCCAGGAACAACTGTTATAGTGTATTGCATTTCTTATTTGTTTCTTGTTGTTATGTAAAATCCCCTAAGCATTTGTAAATATACTAATCATTGTTCTTTTTTTATTCATTGTATTTCCATGTAAGGGTGTATTTGATTCATTTACTGTAAGCTTTTCCTTCCAGACTTTTCCCATGATATTCCAGAATTTCCATTTCATCTTGATGATTTCATCTATAATATTTATTTGGTGCTGAGAAGGTTCCCACAAATTAGTCAGATTCCAATGCTGATATCCTGTTACTTTCCACCTGCTACCACTAACCCTCTCCTTGGGTATCCAGACAGATTATGGCACTGTCTTGTAGCTGCTCCCAGAAACAATTTATATGGCCAATATTTGTTACAGGATAAATACTGAGGATCTAGGACATCTGGCATGACATAATCTTTAGACAATTTTGATTAGTTGTAAGACTGTCTTAGATTTGGCATTACCCGGATTTGTCATTATGGGGTCCGCCTAGTTTGTCTTCTGGTGTTGTGCTGGAAACTGAAATAATCTGATGCATTAATTAGGCCAGTGTAACACATGAAATAGAGTGTGGTTTGACAGACAAAGGCCTCTGTGGAAGAATATTACCTTGCCATCCATGTTGAAGAATTTTATAATAAATTACAAACAATATATAACAAAACATTTATGAAAGTAGGGACTAGTACTGAATCTCCAGAGTGAAGCCTCACATGCAACAGACTCTGAACAAATGCTCGTTGAATGAATTAATTTCAACTTACTTATCTATGGGAATTAGAGATCCTTCAAAGAAATCCACAGATGAGAGTTGAAAAAATTGTCTTGTTGAAGCCTCCTCTTCTTTTTTTGAGACAGAGTCTCACTCTGTCCCTCAGGCTGGAGTGAGTACAGTGGTATGATCTCTGCTCACTGCAACCTCCACCTCCCTAGTTCAAGCAATTCTCCTACCTCGGCCTCCTGAATAGCTGGGATTACAGGCGCCTGCCACAGCGCTTGGCTAGTTTTTGTTTTTAGTAGACAGGATTTCATCATGTTGGCCAAACTGGTCTCCAACTCCTGACCTCAAGTGATCCTCCCACCTTGGCCTCCGAAAGTGCTGGGATTACAGGCATGAGCCACACGCCGGGCTGAAACCTCTCGTAACTAAGAGTCTATATTGTCTTTTATTGGAAAGTGTGTCAAAGTTCTTTTGCCTTTCCTGAAGACGTTTATAACATAAAATGCTATCTGTTTCGTATCCTCTGACGTCAGTTTCTTACTGTTATTATTACTACATTTCAAGGTCACTTCAGAAATATTTGGTAGTAAAATAAAGGCTCTAATTAAAAAAAAAGTATTATGTTATTGATCATATCTTTGTTCTGTTGCCAATGTTTGCATGTCTAAAAACTCAGAAACACAATTTTTCCTAGTTGACTAGACATATTTAACCATGTATACTCACTAAAACAGGAGAAAATAGATGTATCAATCAGAATGTCAATAAAAATTTGTCTGCCAAGTAGAGCATATTGAGTACTCAGCATAGTTCTCCTCCCTTATGCCTACCCAAATCTATTGAGTTGTCTTCATGAACAGAGACTCAGAAGAATTTAATAACTTGTGTCACTAGAGTTGGCACTTGGCATACTCATTTTCTTTTTTTAAATTTTTTTTGAGACAGTCTCACTGTGTCGCCCAGGCCAAAGTACAGTGGCTCAATATCGGCTCACTGGAACCTCCGCTTTCTAGGTTCAAGCAATTCTTGTGCCTCAGCCACTGAAGTAGCTGGGACTACAGGCGCCCGCCACCATGGCTGGCTAATTTTTGTGTTTTTAGTAGGGACATGGGTTAACCATGTTGGCTAGGCTGGCCTTGAACTCCTGACCTCAAGTAATGTGTCCTCCTCAGCCTCTCAAAGTGTTGGATTACAGGCGTGAGTCACCGCGCTTGACCTGGCATAGTCAGTTTCATAATGATGGTCTAACTGTCAAATTAATAAAAAGTCCTATGCCCTGTCCTCCAGAAAGTGCTAGAAACCCAGCACCACTCAAATAAGGCTCTCCAAGTTCTTCTTTCATAGATAACAAGAAGACCACTCCATGTTTGTCTATATATATATGTATATTTTAAAAAATAGAAACAGCTAACATCAATAAATTGATTGAATGTAAGCTTTCCAATTATGACATATGAATTTCCATATATCTTTTATTTAGTTACCAGTTATTAATAGTTTGACAAACTAGCTTTATCTCCTCTCTCTCATTTTTCTTTCTTTCCTTGTTAACACTTTGAATAATGAAGAAATTTTAATGCATTATAATTCATTATGATGATTATTATTTTGATGTCATATTATCCCAAATTTGGCCAGAAAGAGCCTCTTCAGACCTGCTCTTTTATGTTCTTGCCATGATCATATTCATCCATTACACTGAATTCCTCTTGACTTCATGTCTTGGAAGATTTAAGCTTTAGATTTGTTACTGTTTTGATATTTCCCACATGCATTTCCACACAGATATAAATGACTTAGTTATTTGAAACAATTACTTGGTCTCTATATCTTCAGGACAAGATGTTTTAAAAAGACAAAATTTAATGTTTTTATATACCACGGTATAGTATGTCATTATTGTTATATTTTTAGGTAGAGTCTTGCTCTCTCACCCAGTCTGGAGTATAGTGGTGTAATCACAGCTCACTGTAGCCTCAATCTTGATCCTCCCACCTCAGCCTCCCAAGTAGCTGGGACTGCTGGAGTGCCATCACACCACCATTGGTTTTTCTTTTTTTGTATTTTTAGTAGGGATGTGTTTTGCGATGTTGCTCGGGCTGCAACATGGCCTGAGCTCAAGCAATCTGCCTGCCCTAGCCCCCAAAGTGCTGAGATTACAGGTGAGAGCCACCGTGCCTGGCCAATTTATGTCTTTTTAAGAAAAAATATTTCTATTAAGTTCAAAGACTAGCATTAGAGATGATAACAATAGAGTTTAGTTGGCGTTTGCTTCTTGGTATAACTTTATCTGCAATTTTTTGCTCAATACCACTTTCTTAGTGTTAACTCTTTTATGAGATTCCTTGTGGGTTTTAAAATTAGATAAAATTTCATATACTTTCAGAATTCTGAATCCAGTTGAATGTTTAAAAACAAATTAAAATGCCATAGGAACTTTCAGATGAACAATCCAGCCTTGTTCAGAAATGCTAAATTACAGGACCTTTTCAAATAATTTTCCTGGTGAAAAAGTACTTTAATATTCACACAATGCCCAATGCGTGCCTTTTTCATAGAATGGCTTGATATGTGTTACTTCTTAAGGAAGCTATTACTTCTTTATAGTCCTTTCAGAATATTTTCTATACTTGTCACTAATGTTTTCACTTTGAAATGGAGAAAAATATATATTTCCAGAACTCAGTTATTCTCATGTCATATTTGAAATTTAAAAATTTTTCATCCCATGGGATATTGTTTATGTCATAAAGCAAGATTTATCTAAAATATGCACAGTTATCCTTGAAGGCTTAATTATAATTTCCCAATATATGTAGGTAGTCTTTTGCTCCAAAATGATCCTGAGGGATAAGAAAGTTTTATTTTTAGTCTCAGATCTTTCATTAACCAGCTCTATTATTACCTTAGGTAAATTAGTTGACTAATAATTTAGTCAATTGTTTTGATAAAAAAGTATCTGAAAATGTACAATATATGGGAGAGTCAATTCTTTGGGATTACTTTTTCTATATGCAAAACAGGAAAGTTTGACTAGGTAATTTCAAAATCATTCCTAATTTTAAATTGTTGTGACTCTGAGAACAGATTTAAAATTTTATTATCTGAAGAGAGTATTCAGAGAAGAAGCACTTTCTTTTATCTGCAAATTCATCTTTTGCTAGAGGTGGAGATAAGTAGCTGGAATTACAGGATGGATATAATGTACTTCTGCTAGCTCTTTCCTTGTACATATTTTACAAATACAAAGTATCGCATATGAATAACATTGCTGTACTGAACGGTACATCCTCTGCTTTACATGTAGAGAGGTGGATGGACAGGAGATGAGGCAATAGTTCTTTTTTTCCCTTTCTGAAATTTTAAAATGTGTTAATGCTGGCTCATACCATTCTTTCACATGAGAAGATACTAGGACAAACATGTTCATCTGAGAGACGTTGCTGCTTCTGTAGCTCGAAATATCTCTCCAGTCCTAGCTCTCTACCCCTTGGGTTTAACCACATCCAATTATTTTCTAAGACTCCATAAAGGATTCACTGCGTTCATAACAATAGGCTATCTCCTTGGGGCACTGGTTCATCTGCTTTCAAATACGTTATTGAAGAAAATTCATTCGTTTCAAAGATCCAGTATTTCTCACAAACTTTCTGGAAGATATTCCCCCAAATGTTCTAACTTAGACATCCTCTTACTGCTGGCTTAATGATCAAAAGGAGTTAGAGAGCATGAAGCATTTTGAAGCTGAAGTGATTTAAATGCCTGTTCTGCCATATCCCTTGTTCTTGAATGTGTTCACTCACTTGCTGAATTTATAGAACCAATTTAGGAGAAGAACAATGTTTCTGCCTCCCCTAAGAAATTCCTCAAATTCCTCACAGTGACAATCAAAAGAAAATCTGATTTGCTCTTTGTGAGAGCATTTCTTATATACTCTCAGTAGCAGTAAAAGTTTTGATTGCTCTGGTTTCAAAAAGAAAATTACAAAATTTTTTTATTTCTTCTCCCTTTAAAAGCGTAGCTTAGCGCTCTGCAGTATATAAAAACACAATTAACTGCAGACAGAGTACCTAAGGCGTGAACTTTGTAATCAGACAGACGTCGATTGAAATGTTAGCTCAGACATTTGCTAGCTCTGTGATTGTAGGTATTGCTTTTAAGAAATCTGACCCTCAGTTTTTCATCTGTAAAATGAGACCCAATGTTTAATGTTGTAAGTTTTAAATGAGATAATACATGCAATATACTTACAACAGTCCTTGGAGCATATGACATGCTCAGTAAACAATAGCTGTCTGCTAACCTTTTAATTTTAGCTATTATTAACTAGCTGTTAACCTTTTAATTTTATCTCTAAAATTTGATGACTATTTAAAAAATGTGACTAAAATATTAGTATTGCTCTTCAAAGAAACGACCCATGATTTCTTGCTATCATTAAATATTCAGTGTTCCTATTCCCGCACTAGGTTGATTCAAAGTAGGATCTAAACAAGGACCACACATTAAAGTTGATTGACATTTGTCTTAACAGTTGTTCATCAGTAGATTTATTTCTTTTTTCTTTTTTGAAAATTGGTTTCCATTTGTTTAAAAAATACATAACTAATTCTGTAACATTTCTCACATTCTTGTTTGTCTGGTTGTAACTGCCACAGTGTTATTGAAAATGTTAACTTAAAAAAATAAGAATTTAAAATTTAAATGAGGTAGTAATTTAGCAAGATCCAACCAGACTTTAAATTCTATGAGATCATGCTTTTTTCTTCTTTGCATCCTATGGGGTGTGAGGATACAGTGCTAGGCAAATAAGAAATATTTGTTGCTTGATTAATTATTCCTATAGTTTGAATATTTGTCCCCTCCAAAACTCATGTTGAAATGTAATCTCCAATGTGCAATATTGCAGAGGTGGGGCCTTTAAGAGGTGATGGGGTGATGAGGGCCCTGCCCTCATGAATGGACTAATTCATTCATGGATTAATGGGTTAATGGATTAATGGGTTGTCATGGCAGTGGGACTGGTGGCTTTCTAAGAGGAAGAAGAGAGAACAAGCACCTCAGCACACTCAGCCCCTGTCCATGCGATGCCCCTCACTGCCTCAAGACTTGTCAGAGAGTCCCCATCAGCAGGAAGGCTCTCTCCAGATGTTGCCTCTCAACCTGGGACTTCTCAGCGTCCGTAACTTTAAGAAATGCATTTATTTTCTTTATAAATTACCCAATTTCAGGTACTCTGTTATAAGCAACAGAAAACAGACTAATACAATTATTGAGAGAAATACCCCTGCATTTAACTAAAATATATTAACATTTATATTAGAGATAAAGTAAGAATTAAGAGTTTCAAGGCCAGGCACGGTGGCTCACACCTGTAATCCCAGCACTTTGGGAGGCCGAGGATTAGCCAGGCGTGGTGGTGGGCGCCTGTAGTCCCATCATGCCGAGATCATGCCACTGCACTCCAGTCTGGATGACAGAGCAAGACTCTGTCTCAAAAAAAAAAAAAAAAAAAAAAAAAAATTAAGAGATTCAAAATTTGGTCTTGCTTTTGCCATCATTTTGCTAGTTTCACTCTGAAAAAAATGATTAAATATTTCTAAGCTCAAGCTTGCCTGTCTTTTTTTTTTTTTGTCTCATTGATTTGCCATGAGAATGAGAAAATATATGAATGGTAATATAAATGCTAGTTAAATAGTAACTGTTATTCTTGTTGAATTAAAAATGCATAAATACTTATATTTAATTTTTAACATCAGCAGTTAGATAAAAGACTCGATGGCCTTGCTGGTTGAAAAGACACCCTTATATTTTACAAATGGAAAATGATTTTTCCTACTTAGCTTCCATGTCTATCTTTGCCATTATTGTGCAGTTTTATATGCCACATTATAATTGGAGAATGAACATTTTCCTGATTTTCTCACCCAGTGAGGATTCAGTTGCAAACTCTTGATCAGGCCAGCTTCAGAGATCTTCTGAAAGAAGGGAGGACTCATCTCCATCCAAATAAAGCAATTGAGGAAGTATCAACAACTTTTTATCAAAGACTGAATTAATGAAATATTTACAGAAATAAATACACATGCATTTAAATACAAATGTCATTCCAAAAAATGTCATTCCAATGAATACTAAATACATTTGTAATAAGGGTCATTTGAAGTAAAAACAAGACCCTAATTTCAGTTTTAGCAAAGGCTCAGTGAATGTGTAGTGTGTAGGCACCTAATATGTTTAATGGTTTAAAAAACAGCTTTTAAATTCCATTTAGGACTCATTTAGATTCACAATTAAGATATGTGTTATAATACTCAGAAAACTACAGCGAATGACCAGGAACAGTGTAGTTGCAGAATTACAGGAATGTTGAACACACAAGGCAGACTCTGCATGAAGGTATAGCTGGAGGTTTGCATCTACCTACTCTTTAGGTTTGGACATAAGGTCTTATTAATAAAGGAATAACAAGGCGTACCTGCATATACAAATGAACCACAGCAGTGGTTCTCATCCTAGGGAGACGATTTAAAAAATACTAATATTCAGTTTTCGCCCAAGATGCATTACAACTCAGAATTTCTGGAGATATGGCCTAACATTTATTACTGTTAGTAAAAATGTTGGAATTCTTTCCCTTCAATTTTATCCTCACTTCAAAATGGAGATGCAGACAAAATTAATTTTTAAAACATATATAACACTTGTAAATTACAATAGGTCAGGAAGGAAGCAAAATGAGGTAGCGGTTATTTTTGTGCCCTCTGTGAGCACAGTTACAAACTCCAGACCAAACCATTGTTTGGGGTTTCAGCTCCTTGAAATGGCTTCTTTTCTCATCTAGAGATTACCTCCTTTCCAAGATTAGTGAACTTTAAAGACTATGTAGACAAGTTAGGTTTTCTAACAAGGGTG
>NW_012108652.1:1081419-1099607 GCF_000951045.1 Mandrillus leucophaeus
CTGACCTCAAGTGACCCACCTACCTTGGCCTCCCAAAGTGCTGGGATTACAGGCATGAGCCGCTGTGTCTGGCCTGGGGCTGTTTTACCAATGCCAATTACTCTTTACCTTGGCAGGTGTTCATCACTAGTTCTCTTTTGTGGGATGGTTTTCTGTGTTCTCTGCCTTCCTCTCCACCCACAGGGATTTTTGCACTGTAGTTTCCTTGTGTTTGTAATGCTCTTACTGGCTAACCTCAGTTCTTACCCTGCTAGACTCATGCAGTTTCCTTCCCAGAGCAGGCAAAATGATGGAAAATGGGAAAATTCATGCATCTAGGGCCAGCTAAATGCTGGAGGTGTAGGCCATTTTGCCTGTAAGTGTCTGTTCTTGCTCTACCATTATGGGCTGTTCCAGTGGTCTCCTGCTTACAGATTCCTTTAGAGTGCCTTCATTTCTTCATGCATGGAGAAATACCTGGAGACATGTCAGAGCTTCCCCAAATACTCTCATCAATTTGCCTACAGAGTGTTGCCACTCAGCAAACTTCCACCTAAGAAGTGAACTATCTCTTGGAGAAAACTTTCATCTCTGAGTGGTCCTCTTAGGGTCCCCTTTCCTTGGCTTGCTTTTAGGGAAACACACCCCTGTCCTCTCATGTAGGTGAAGGGAGACACCATGGTATTCTCTTCCTTGAATTCATTTCAAAGACTCCCCCTCTTCAGTGAATCTCTAATCTTCTCCTAAGTAATCACTGTGTACATTTGCAAGCTTATATTTTACTAGACAAGATGTATACCAAAGGAATAATCTACACATAATCTGTGGATTACAATTGTTGTGTGGCAGTATGGATTTCTGACTCCCCTCCCCTCATCTCCCCACCACATGTCTCATGTCAAGACTGACTCCCATTGAGAGCCAGAATACAAGGCTGTGGCAAATTTGATTCAAAAAGGAGACAGGTATTCTTTAGTACAATAAAGTGCAAACAATATACTAATATGTGGTAGTATGAAGAAGCTAATGGCCTTATACTGAAAATGTAAAAGACCGACCTTAATGAAGATTTTTTTCTCTTCTCTCTTCTGCCTTCAGCAACTGAAAATCTCTGCAACAACTTGGCAATGGAATGTGAAGGAGCCGAACAAGGAAGGACCAGACAACTGACTCACAGGGTTTGGTTGAAGGAGATGAGGGCAAGGAGAAAAGGGATATGAAGAGGGTTGTAGAGGCTGTGGGAGGAAGGAGATAGAAAAGGCCTTCGGCAAAGATACTTTTCTGCCTACATCTATGTTGGCCATATGGGGATGCCATAAATACCTTGAACACTGGAGGAGCTAGGTGTGGCACCAGACATCAAGATGGCCCTCAAGGATTCTAGCCTCCTGGTATTCATATTCTTATATAGTCTCCTCCAACATTGAAAAGGGCTGACCTGTGTAACCAATAGGATATTGTGGGAATGATGGAGTTTGTCTTTTGAGGCTAGATCATGAAAGACATGTGGTTCTTGGACCACTTAATCATGGAGAAGACGGCTGCCATGTTGTGAAGACTCTCAAGCAGCTCTGTGGAGAGGTCCATAGGTGAGGAACTGAGACCCCCCTCCAAGTGAGCAATCTTGGAGGTGGATCCTTTCCTCTCATTCAGGCCTTCAGATGACTACAGCCTGGGCTGGTAACTTGACTACAACCTTATGGGGAACCCTAAGGCAACACCAGCTAAGATTCTCCTGAATTCCTCACCCGAAGAAACTATGAGATAATAAATCTGTGTTGGTTTAAGCCACTGTGTATTGAGATAACTAATTATGTGGCAATAGAAAACTAATACACTAAGAGATGAATTAAATAGAGAATCCACTCCAAGATTCCACTGTCCATTTGTTTATTCTTTTAAATTCTGTGTCTGCCCGACTGGCCCACAAGACTCTAGGATTATCAAGTATACTACCCTACCCTTACATAATAAAGGGTGTAGGCTGGGTGACGTGGCTTATACTGGTAATCCTAGTGCTTTGGAAGGCTGAGGTGGGAGGATCACTTGAGGCCACGAGATCAAGATCAGCCTGGGCAACATCGTGAGGCCAGGAGATCAAGACCAGCCTGGGTGACGGAGTCAGACTCTGTCTCTAGAAGTAAGCAAACAGATAGTTAAATAAATAAATAAAATAAAGGGTGTGGTGTTTGGGTTACAATTTTAAGTGCCGAAAGGAGAAATATAAGATACAATGAAATGATATAACTCATTAACACTGTTATTATTTACATGTAAAAGTAACTAAATACAGTTGTGAGATACTGAATAATATGAGTAAAATTATATGGTGTGCACCTGTCATACAGTCATCAGTTTCACATGCTCCTGCTGAAAATAGCTGAGCCCTTAGTTCCTCGGTACCATTGACCTTTTCTTTAAAAAAAAAAAATTAAATCTATTTCTACTGTAATTTGCTATCACATATTGTCTCCTCTCCCTTTTAAAAACAACGTTATTTCTCTCTCTTTTTATAATAGAGTATTCTGAAATCTTCTGTTTGTATTCTACATTGCAGCTTCATTTCAAATCCAAATCCTTACAATTGGCATTGCTTAGCAAATTAACAATGATATACTTCGGTAGCTATCATGTTATGATTGCTATTGTTTTATGTAACAATTTGGCAATTGCATAAAAAGACATGTATCAATGATTCTAATAATTGAAATGCCATTTCCAGTTCCCCTTTAAGTGGAGGAAAACCTATTCAAATTAATTCATTTTTAAAAACCCCACTGTTGCAAGGCAATTTTAACAGAATGATACCACTATCTCCCTTGCTCAGAGGTTGCTATTTACATATTTAACATTCTGAATCTCTAAAGGGAGTTCAATACCATGTAAGCATTAGCATAAGGCAAGCATGTGAACCAGATACATCTACCTATCGCTTTTTACTTGGTGTTTTTCCTCCTTTAACTTTGTCATCAAACTCAGAAACCGTCAGCTTCTGGCTCCCTCTTGTGGACAAATGCTCCTACTGTTTTTGGCAGCTCCCTTGTTTAGGGAAGTTTGAAAAAACGAATCATTTTCCTATTTATTTACGCAAAATAATTTGAATTTCTGAAATAGTGTGACATTTGTTGCTCAGTTACAGAATTGGGGAACTGAGAGAAATTTCTATTAAAGCAAGCATAAGACATTAAAAAAAAAAAACACTCCCGATAAAGCAATGAAATTCCTACTACATTTTTGATTTGTTAGATGGGATTGTTGGTTCTAACTTGTATTGATAATAATTAATTGCAAGAATACCAATCATGTCTGCTTCCTTCCTTCTCAATTTAGGACTTGACTAACGGGGAGGCTTCCATTCAGCATTTGTTTTCCCAGCTCCAGGGTCAGGACTCACCGTGATCACTGGAGCCCCCGCGGTCTGCCACTGCAGGATGGGTCCTCCAACACAATTCCATAACCCATCCTACTGCCATTCCTTTCCTAGCGTCTCCTACAACAGTGTTCTCCTTTGGGCCATCCTCCTCATCCTGTCCTCCACTGACACATTAATTTTCCTTCTTGTGTTCAGGAAAGATTAATTGAGCATCAGTGAGCATTTAAGATGAGCTGGGGTCTGAGTAACAGTAGAGGGATTAGCACAGGGCTAATGTGATAATAGGGCTTAATGAGTCAGGGTATAACCCATGCCCAGACCATACAAAGCTAGGAAAAAAATTAGGCTCATAGCAGTGGTCATGTAAATTATTTCTTTGACTGTATACCTGTCTTTGTGAGATCTCCAGCCGCTTCCAGGTGTCCCTATCTCAACTATTTCTGGGAGTTCCTGTAAATTCCCATAGGTGTTCAAACAGTTTTCTTGGCCACCACACAAACACTTTCCTTTCTTTAGCTGGACTCTAGGAGATGCAGGCTGCCACGTGTTGCTTGTTTGTGTATATGTAGGTGTCTCATGAATGTGTTGCCCTGAGTGTGCTGCTCTTGCCTTGTTAAGGCCAGCTGAGGTCGCTGGGGCAATGCTCTGTGTCGAGAGATGTCTTGGTCACTGCTGATGTGCTAGTGCTCTAGGTATGTCAAGGCTTCGCCAAGTTTTTTGACTTTTTAGATCTGTGTTGGCTTCATTTCCAAATGCGAAAAAATCCCACTCTTGTTCTATAGTCTCCCAAAGTTCAAAAGTAGTGCTGTTTTGTGTGCTCAGTATCTCTCAGACCTTTGAGCTAGGCAGCTGTCTTATATTTCTGCCAAAGGCTCCTCCCCTCGGGTTCCCGGAGAGACAGAAGGAAGAGAGAGAGCCTATGAGGAAGAGAGGAAGTCACAGAACGAGATGAGACACACTCGCTTTATATCACTCCTCACACTCTTTTACTCAGGGCATTTTTATTAGATGAAACAGTAAACGTCACTTCTCTTTCTTTGCTCTAAAGCTATTTTTAATTTTCTCAAACTGATTCCTTGTGGCTCTGATTCATCCATTTTCCAGAAATGCTCAGGCACGTCTGCATCTAGGAAGAATGCAACTTAGGTGTGTGTGGGATTCTCTCCATATTAGTTAATGGTGACAAAGGCGATAGTGGACAGTGGTGACCAGGTTATGAGGAGGGAAGGAACATCTTTAGAGGAAAAATATTGGCAGCCCCCATATTTCTAAAATATTGCAGAAATTGCTCTTTTGGGGGGAGTACATCCATGAAAACTTTCAGTACAGTTTCAAAAGTGCTTGAATGTATCATGAGAGCATAATACTAAAAATCTCACACTATTCTGTCTTATAAAGTACTCCCACTTTGTGATGTGTTCAGCAAACATGCTAAATTATTATTAAGCTCATCGTTTACAAATACTAAAGTTATAAGACACCTAATGGTCAAACAAATGCATATATAAGTAAATAGGCATTACCTAAAGGCATTATCTGTTATTAGAATCATCGGTACATATTCTTTTATGCAATTGCCAAATTGCCAGATTATTACATAATACAATAGAAAGCATAACAAGGTATGCTAATTTGACTGCTTAGCTAGGAATTTGCATAAAGACATTTTTGTTTCTTCTATTTTGCAAGGTAATTATGTTAAAATGCTCCCACCTCCCCATCTCTGCTGCTCACATTTTATGGCCCAAAAATACAAAAACAGATTCTCCTGATATTTACAGTATTGCGAAGTGGAGGCAACCTATTTAGTTTTGAACTCAGATGCCCCAATTTTCTAGCTGAATCGCCTAGGACGAGTTCTCTCAATAGTCTGAGCCTCAATTTCCTGATGTTAGGACATTGGATAAATAACACTAGTGGTACCTACCTTATAGGTGGCAAGACTTAACTGAGTTCATCAATAAAACCAAGGACAGTTACTAAGGCAAAATAAAACTTTTCTCCCTATATAAAAGTAAGTTTTTGTATGTCAGTTATTCCTCAATAAAGCTGTTAACTAAAATGAGAGACGTTTTTAAAATGAAAGTTGTCTTACTGGAAGAAAATGTTAAGTTCGACTCCTGAAAAATCTTAGCTTTCTTTCAAAGAAGGTAAAGTTCTGAGAAAGACAGGAGGGCTGTGCTTCCTGCTGCACACTATGGAATGAGTGTCTGGGGACAACATGAGTGGGGACCATAAAGTGTCCCTTCTGATGAATTTGTATCATCACTTTACTCTTTCACTTGAGCCAGCACTGACCAATACAGTAGCCACTGGCCACACGTGGCTATTGAGCACTTGTAATGTGTCTAAGCTGAATTGAGATGTAGTGTCAGTATAAAATGCACATCAGATTTTGAAGACTTTATATTAAAAAAGAATGTGAAATAGTTTATTAAAAGTTTAGAAACATTGATTACATGTTAAATCGGTAATATTTTATATACCTATTTTTAAAAAGAAATATGAAAGTTATTTTTGCCTGTTTCTTTTTACTTTTTAAATTGTGACTGCTAGAAAACTTAAAATTATATATGTATTTTGAATTAGATTTTTATCAAACAGTGCTGTGAGCCACATACATTTTCACCTTTCCTTGATGACCCGAAGATACACAGAGAGGGCATACTTTCTGGAAGATTGGATTTAGACCTTATGACTTTAAATCTGGACACCATCGATAAATAGCTGTGTGGTCATGGACAGGCATGTTAATGTCAGAATCTCAGGATTTTGTATTTTTTATTTTTTCCAGAAGCAGAAGGGTGATATTATTATGTGAGTCCACAAATAGAGTTGTGCAAGAAATACAGGTTTATTTTTTCATAACTGGAGTTAATTTCTATTATGAATGTCTAATTTATCTATTAAGGAAAACAATCTCAGTTAATTCAGGTTCACTTAGCCCATATACACAAAATCTTCCCTCTTCCTTGAGTAGCCCTAAGGTAAGGAGGCAAAGAGTATTTGATCCTGGATGTCATCATCTCTCTCTCCTAGGGACACTCTCTTGACTGCCTGGGGTTTAGTCATCATCACTGCTGTTTCTTTCTCATTCCCACTGCAAGGCCTCATTAGGAATCCTAGTTCTCTTTTCCATAACAGATCCAACGTGGAATTTATGGAAAACAGTCCCCAAGCTACAGAACATACTTCATAGGTGTATTAAGAAGAATAAACAAGGTGATCCTTGTAAAGTGCTTAGCACAATGCCTGATATAAATGAAGCCTCTAATAAAAGTAGTTAATATTACTAATGCTGTTGATGCAGATGTTCTGGCTTTCAGGCAGTGCACTTTGAGTTTCTAGAAATTTAGCTGCCAGAAAAGAGGTGAGTAAGGGTGTCATTTTCTGTTGCTTCTTTTTCAGTAGTTCAGAGTTAGGAGAGCAAATGTATACACTGAGGGGAACAGTGCAGTGTTGAGGGGGTTGAGGTTTGGGGACAAAACAAAACGTTAGTCTACAATTACTCCCTGGTTTTGATCAAGAGTTTAGCAGCTAGGATTGGTGCTGGGAAGACACCACCACATGTGGGTGGTGGTAGCTGGGTGAAGACTGGTAGACCTTCTAACATTGGAGGGTACCATGGCAGAAATAACAATACCACAAACATCTACTAAGTGTCTCTGACATGTCAATAATGTGATAGGTGGTGTGGAGGATACACAAGAAGTGGAAGTCATAGTCCATGTATTTGAATAACTTACAACTGGATAAACACAAAATCCACATTGCATTTCTAGAATGAGTGATGAGGATAAGTTGGAAGGCTGACTGTTTCTGCATGATCTTGTGTGATGGCGATGCTTTGGTGGAGATGTCAAAGCTCAGGATTAATACTAAAATGTTGGCTGGGCGCAGTGGCTCGCGCCTGTAATCCCAGCACTTTGGGAGGCTGAGGCGGGCGGATCACCTGAAGTTGGGAGTTTGAGACTAGCCTGACCAACATGGAGTAACCCCCCATCTCTACTAAAAATACAAAGTTAGCTGGGCATGGTGGCACTTGGGAGGCTGAGGCAGGAGAGTTGCTTGAACTTGGGAGGCGGAGGTTGCAGTGAGCCAAGATCGTGCCATTGCATTCCAGCCTGGGCAACAAGAGCAAAACTCCATCTCAAAAACAAACAAACAAACAAACAAACAACCTAAAATGTCAGATATAGAAACTCAATTTGTTAGTGTGCTTTGAGCCAATATGGCTACCAGAAACTTATTCTTTGGGCAATATGATGGATAATCAGAATATTGATGTATTAATTTACAGTGAAGGATATTCCTTTCAAGAGAGGAGAATGCTTGCACAAAATTTAGTGACAGCTAATACCCACCAGAAGATAAAATAAATAGTTCTTTAATTTTCATTAATATTCATTTATTGACATTCATTTTATCATCTGGTGAATTCTAGCTGATACTAAAAATTAGTTTAAGTTTATAGAACAAATTCTTTAGCATCAAAAATTTTATCAACTAATTACATTAAAAATATGCAGATTGGGGAAAGACTACTGATATTAAAATGTTAGCAGTTACATTATCTCATATTAAGAAATCTTATATCAGTTTGAGGAAAAGCAGTGTTTTGCAAAAGCATGGTTTGAAAACCACTGCTACAAATATTGAATGATTTAACACTATCTTGATGATTCTCTGTTTTGCACTTATATTTATTAAGGGGTTAAGACATGATCTGACCTTTGAATGAGGTATTAGATTTGGATTAGAATTAAGAAATAGGACATATAAGCCAGAGAATGAATAAAGTGTAGGTGAAAGGAGATGTGCAGACAGGCTTTTAGTAGAACGCAGAGAGGAATCAAATTAGAGACTAACAGGAGGGAATGTTGTCTGGAGGCTGATTTGATAGACGATGTATCATATAGACAATTTGATAGACGATGTATCATATTAAATTGCAAAGTGGCATGAAGAGAATGATGCTTGTCAGAAGAAACCTGAGCTAAAAGTTTTTCACCTCACGAGTTCCGTTTCCAAAATGTTAAAGTTTCAGATCATAAAGAGTGGTTATTTTGGCCGGGCGCGGTGGCTCAAGCCTGTAATCCCAGCACTTTGGGAGGCCGAGACGGGCGGATCATGAGGTCAGGAGATCGAGACCATCCTGGCTAACACAGTGAAACCCCGTCTCTACTAAAAAATACAAAAAACTAGCCGGGCGAGGTGGCGGGCGCCTGTAGTCCCAGCTACTCTGGAGGCTGAGGCAGGAGAATGGCGGGAACCCGGGAGGCGGAGCTTGCCGTGAGCCGAGATCCGGCCACTGCACTCCCTCCAGCCTAGGCGACAGAACGAGACTCCATCTCAAAAAAAAAAAAAAAAAAAAAAAAAAGAGTGGTCATTTTGTGTTTAACTTCTCAAGCACTTCTTAAGAGTCACCTTAAAAGCAGTTTTTTAAAACATTGTTTAGAGAATCAGCTATTTTGAATTATTGTACAAGCTATAAATGTCTGATTTTAAAACCCCCTTTGCCTCTCAAAGTTGTCATTTTTAGATAATTTTTTAATAGGCTCTGAGGTAGAAGGTAGCATATGCTGCTAACACACCTAATCTAGAGTTATTACCCAATCTTCTGGTTTCAATAGTTCCTCCCCATCTCTTCTAAATTTCATTTCATAAAATCAAATTGAGTTATAGGATATTAAAACTGTAAGTGATCTTGATTCACATGGTTATATCTTTGTGTGTTCTTTTTTGTTTTGTTTTTGTTTTGAATTCTTGAAAGGATTAAAAGAAATACAATACAAAGTAATCTTTGTTTTTCTAGGTGTTTCCTAGGGACTACACCAACATTATAATCTGGTCAAATTTCAACATTCTTCTTATGCGCTGTATCTAGAGTTAGAACTTGTGTACTTTTCTGGCATCTGGATAAAGATTGCTTTATCCAGTCCTTTACTTACTAATTTTGCACTCGATTTTATAGAGTCCATCCTCCAGACAAATGAACAGAATATGGGATATATATTTTCATGTCATAATTTTGGTCAATGTAGCAATACTGCTTCTCTGCCTTCACTGTGTATTCTTCAGTGCCAACTTGGCTAGGCCACAGGACCCGAATATTTGGTCAAACACTAGTCTAGATGTTGCTGTGAAGGTATTTTTTAGATAGAATGAACATTTAAATCAGTGGACTTTGAGTACAGTAGATTACCCCCCATAATGTGGGTGGACCTCCCTCTATCAGGTTAAGGCCTGAAGAGCAAAAATACCGACTCCATGAGGAAGAGGAAGAGGAAGTTCTGCCTGCCACCTGCCTTCAGATTTGAGCTGCAACACCAACTCTTCTTGGTGCCCAGCCTGCTAGCATACCCTGCAGATTTTCGACTTGCCAGCCTACACAATTGCATGAGCCAATTTCTTAAAATAAATCTCTCTTTCCATATATATATTTCCTATTTGTTCTCTTTCTCTGGAGAGCCCTGGCTAGTACAATCAGTCAAGTATGATTAATGATCTACCTCTGGCCAAAATTCATCACTATTCCTACAGGTTAGAGTTTAATGTAAAAGTATGAGACTGAAGTCACATTTCATAGTTGCAGAAGTCAGTCTTCATGAATAAAGAGAATAAAAATGGAAACCCCAAAACGAGAAGAGAATTTACTCTACATGATCTTATTATTGCTCAAGAACTCACCCCCTCAAGTAAGAGAATATTTCACAGTATCAGGGGTTAGTTACCGTTGGAAGCAGAGTCAGGTTTTGCCTGCACAGTTTGGGGACCTTCCTTTAAGAAGTTAATACAAAAGTACTAAAATGAAATTAGGTATGAAGTGAATATTTATATAGATTGAGAAAAAGAATCATAACAATTTACAAAATTTTAAAAGCTGAAAAATACTGTAAACACAACAAAATCCAGAAAGGAAATGTATACTTTTAATTAACATATATACTTAGTATATATCAATATGTATAATTAATACATACTTTTAATCGCCTGATCGATGTTTATTACTCTCTCCTCCTCCAGTTTTTGTTGTGTATTTTTGGTTGCCCCTTCAGAATAGAAAGGCAATTTAGTTCATACATTTCAAACTATGTTTCTCCTCCATTACCAATAAACTTCTGCGTTAGTCCAATCTCACATTGCTAGAAAAAAATACCTGAGACTGGGTAATTAATAAAGAAAAGCAGGAGGAAGAGAGAAAGAGTGGGGAGTTGCTATACACTTTTTAACAACAAGATCTTGTGAGAACTCTATCACGAGAACAGCACCAAAGGGGGAAATCCGCCCCCCTGATCCAATCACCTCCCTCCAGGCCCCACCTCCAACACTGGGAGTTACAATTCCACATGAATTTGGGCAGGACCACAGATCCAAACCATATCAACTTCCATGCCAGATACTGTAAGACACACTCACATGGAGATAGGACCTCTGGTCTGAGCCTTTATGTGACCACATTGTATGAATGTGTGCAGCGTTTACAGGAAAGATGTATTTTTGAAAGTCTTTTCTGTATGACTGGCAGTAACTTAACTATATATTGAAGCAGTTGCAAACCACATAAATATATGCCACATGACCTTAAACGTAGCCTTAAGCAGATCCTAAAAATGCCACGGCCACGTCAATACCACTCTACCTGAGGAGACAGGCAATGGGAGGAAACTCACAGTGGAAAGAGACAGAGGTCATCCTAAGAGAAAGTATCTCCATTTGGTAAATTTACAAAACCTTATGATTATGTGAATGTGGCCTTGGAAAGGACCTGGGTAAATGAGAGATCCCAAAGCTTCAGCACTGGCTACTGTAGATACATCACACCCGTCTCTTTTCGCGCTTCAAGATAATTTTTTAAAGACTCATTTAATAATATATATTCCTGCTACTGGAATTATTGGGTGAAATTTTCTGTAATTAACTGTAAATATTTATACTGTGAGTATGGGAACTCCACGTGAATAGAAATGAAATATCTTTAAATCACACATTTGCAATGAATATTTCAGAGCAGTGTAATTGAATCTTGTGTATAATTATGACAGACATACAAAAATAGTTCTCTCTTTAAAGAATGTCTTTTTGTTTTTTGTCCTAGAAGGGCACAGGAAAGGAGCAAGAAAAAAGTTAAACAGGTTTTGTCAGGGGAGGTTGACTTTAGAACAAAATACGTAGTGAAGCCATTCACAGTTAGAAATTATTTCAAAAGAAAATTGCCGTTGGCTTTCAAATGGAAATTTCAGGAAGAAAATGTTAATAAAAATGTAATGGTTATAATGGCAACCCTAATGATGGTGATGTTATGTGTGTGTTATTATATGAATGATTATCATAATCTATGACACCTATTTTAGTACATTAAGAGGTAGAATGGAGTGGTGCTTATGAGGTCATGATTTATTCTCTCTTCCTTAGCTCTTTGAAATGACTTTGCTATTATTTCTAAATTCTCATTCTATAATAGGGCCATGCACATCTGACACAGAGAATCAGATTGAAAGGAACATTAAGTCAGCTTCAATTCCGCTTTCATTATTCACAGGACTAAAGACTCTTCCAGTTAAAATCAGTTCTTTGGCATCTTCTTATTGATTCTGAAAAAGGCTTATATATAAATTTATATAGGAATCTGTGGCAGCCCGGTGCTTTAATTTCCCTCTTTCCAAACTGTTCCTTTCAACACTAATGTCCTTATATAGCCCCCCACCACAAGGACTCTGGGTTTGGTCATGTAACTTGCTGTGGTTATCAGTGGACATCAGCCAGTGTGACACAAGCAAGGCTTGTTGAGGGCTTTCACATTCAAGTTGTCTTCTTAGAAAACTCCATCTTGGAACCCAGATATTGTACTGTAAGAAAGTACAGGCTATATCACTGAAGAGAAACACCATGTGGAATATCCCTGCACGTCCTCACTCAAATCTCATGTCGAATTGTAATTCCCCTTGTGTTGGCCGAGGGACCTGTTGGAAGGTGATTGAATCACGGGGGCAGTTTCCCCTTGTTGTTCTTGTGATAGTGAGTGAGTTCTCAAGAGATCTGGTTGTTTGAAAGTGTGTAGCACTTCCACCTTTGCACGTGCTCTGTCTCTCCTGTTGCCATGTGAAGATGTGCTTGCTTCCCCTTCATATTCTGTCATGATTATAAGTTTCTTGAGGCCTCCCCAGCCATGCTTCCTGTACAGCCTGTGAAACTGTGAGTCGATTAAATCTCTTTTCTTTATAAAGTAGCCAGTCTCATGTAGTTCTTTATAGCAGTGTGAGAACAGACTAATATAGGTCCCCAAGGGTGAGACACCACATGAAGAAAGAGACTATTTGAACGAAAACCAAAGTGCCCCAGCCAAGTTTCCAGTTGAGTGTAGTCATGTGAGAGACCTCAGTTATCAATACATGGAACAGAACAACCCAGTGAACACAGAGAAATGTGAAAAATAATATAGCATTGTGCTTTTAAACCAGTAGAATCCCCAGGGAATGCTTATGTTTCATAAATCCACTCCTAAGTATTACCTTTGGATTACTTACCAATTTCAGGACTTCTCTGAAAATGTGCAAAGATTTTTGTCATTGCCACTTAACTAAAAAATACTTAACAGGACATCTCTTCAGGACACAGCAAACATTTCCTCCAACAAATTTCATGTTTACTTAGTCTATAAAAGTTGCTTAAAATTACCAAAAATTCAGATTTTCTAGTTTTAACAAATTGGCACAGTGACTGTATGTATTTCTGTTGTTTTCCCTTCAAATGTTATACATTTTGGAATGAAGACAGTCTCTATAATGGATGGAAATTAAGATAGAGATCTATGATTCAAAATGAAAGATGCTCATACTTTTGAAATTTGAAGGGATCTTAGAGATTATTTTAAAATGTTGGGATTACAGACCTACTTGAGAATCTGAAGTAATGGATATTTTTCCCAGAAAAATGCATATGCTCTGGTGTGTTCACAATACATACCCAGAATCACAGAATCTTAGTGTTTTTAGATCTCTTGAAGCCCATTAGTATACTCCAGTCTAATAGGGGGAAAACCTGGATCTGGTCTGTCCATTTCTCTTCACTTTATTCATAAAGTTATCAAGCCAAGGTGACATACTGAACTAGTAGTAGATCTAGGATTATAAGTAACAACTTTTACCTTAATAAGCTACTGTTCCCTATGTCTTCTCTGATTTCTTTCTTTCTCCCATACCACCATCATAAAACAGATAACTTACTAGTTTCCAAGTCTCGTTAACAGGAATAGTTTTGGATAGACCATACAGTGTAATGGTCAAAAGCATAGACTTTGGAGTCGAGTCCTGGCTTTGTTTCAAACTTTAGTTATAGTTCAGTCTTTCTTTTTTTTTTGTGACAATTTTTATTGTGTATAATCAAGGTATACAACATGATATTATGGGATACATATAGATGGTGAAATGGTTACTATAGTAAAGTAAATTGGCATATCCATCGCCTTACATTGTTACCCATTTTTGTGTGTGTGTGTGTGTGTGTGTGTGTGTGTGAGTGAGGAGTAGCTGAGTCTACTCATTTAGCATGAATCCCATATACAGTACAATTTTATTACCTATAGTCCTCATGTTGTACCTTGGATCTCTAGACTTGTTCATCCTACATATCTGCTACTTTACATTCTCTTACCTATACCTCCAATTCTCTCTCCACCCTCACAGGGGTAACTTCTGTTTTGTTTTCTTTGTATATTTGATTTTTTTTTATTTCACATATTTGTGAAATCATGCTATATTTTTCTTTCTGTGTCTAGCTTATTTCACTTAGAATAATGTCCTCCAAGCCTATCCATGTTGTGATAAATGACAATATTTCATTCCTTTTTTTGGGCTGTATAATATTCCATTGACATACGTACCACCATTTATCCATCTGTTCGTCAATGGACACCTAGGTTGTTTCTGTAACTTGGTTATTGTGAATAATGCTGCAATGAACAAGGGAGTGTGCAGATATCTTTACAAGGTAGTGATTTAATTTCCTTTGAGTATATGTGCAGAAGAGAGATTGCTGGGTCATATGATAATTCTGTTTTTAATTTCTTTAGAAACCTCCATACTATTTTCATAATGGGTGTACCAATCTACATTCCTACCAACAGAGTGCAAGAGTTCCCTTTTCTCCACACCCTAGTCAACTTTTGTTATCTTTTGACTTTTTTTTCTTCTCCTTCTTTCTCCCCTCTTTTGACTTTTTGATAATAGCCATCCTAACAGATGTCACATAGTGTCTCATAATCATTTGATTTGCATTTCCTTGATAATTAATGATGTTGAACACCTTTTCCTATACCTGTTGGCCATTTTTATATCTTCTTTGGGGAAATGTCTCTTCAAGTCCCTTGTCCATCTTTTAATCAACTTATTTTATTTTATTTTAATTAAGAGACAGAATCTCACTCTGTCATCCAGGCTGGAGTATGGTGGTGTGATCTTGGCTCACTGCAGCCTTGATTTCCTGGGCCCAAGTGGTTCTCCCAGCTCAGCCTCCCTAGTGGCTGGGATTTCAGACTCACACCACCATGCCCAGCTTTTTACAAGTTTTTTGGAGAGACAGGGTCTTTCTACGTTGCCTAGGGGTGTCTCAAACCCCTGACCTCAGGTGATCCTACCCTCTTTGGCCTCCCAAAGTGTTGGGATTACAGGCATGAGCCACCAAACCTGGCCTAAGTAGGTTATTTGGTTTTCCACCATTGAGTTGTATACATTTTGGATACTAACTTCTTATCATATATATTGCTTGCAAATATTTTTTTCCCTTCCATAGGCTGCCATTTCATTTTGCTGACTGTTCCCTTTGTTGTGCAGAAGCTTTTAGTTTTATGTAGTCTCATTTATTTATTTTCGCTTTTATGTCCTCAGCTTTTGGTGTGATACCAAAAAAAAAAAAAAAAAAAAAAAAAAAATCATTACCAAAACCAATGTCCAAGAGATTTTTCTCTACATTATCTTCTAGCAGTTCTACACTTTCTTGACTTATATTTAATTCTTTAATCTACTTTGGGGTAATTTTTGTATAAGGTACTTAAGGGTCCAATTTCATTCTTTTTTACATGAAAATTCTGTTTTCCCAGCACCATTTATTAAAGAGACCATCCTTTCCCTACTGTGTCCTCTTGGTGCCCTTGTCAAAAATTAGTTGATTGTAAATGTTTGAATTTATTTCTGGGGTCTCTATTTTATTCTCCTGGTCGATGTGTCTGTTTTTATGCTAGCACTATACTCTTGATTACCACAAATTTGTAACATAATTTAAAAACAGGAAGTGTGATGCCACTAACTTTTTCTTTCCCAGAATTCTTTTGGCTCTTTTGGGTATTTTGTGGTTCCATATGAATTTAGGAAAAATTCATATGGAATTTGAAGAATGCAATTGGGGTTTGATAGGAATAATGTTAAACCTCTATATTGCTTTGCTCAGTATGTAATTCTAACAATATGAATTTTCTGATCCATGAGCACAGGATATATTTCCATTTATTTGTGTCTTTTGTTCATCAATGTTTTATAGTTTTCAGCATATAAATATATATATAAAAAATATCTAAATATATATGTATTTTTTTTTGAGTCAGAGTCTCACTCTGTCACCCAGACCGGAGTGCAGTGGCATGATCTCAGCTCACAGCAACTCCCGCTTCCCAGGTTCCAGTGATTCTACCTGACCCTCCCTAGTAGCTGGGATTACAAGCATGTGCCATCACTCTAGGCTAATTTTTATATTTTGGTAGAGATGGGGTTTCGCCATGTTGGCCAGGCTGGTCTCGAACCCCTGACTTCAAGTGATCTGCCCACTTAGGCCTCCTAAAGTGTTAAGATTACAGGCATGAGCCACTGTGCCCAGCCAGTATACAGATCTTTTACCTCCTTGGTTAAATTTATTCCCAGGTATTGTTTTGATGCTATCATAAATGGAATTGATTTCTTGATTTTGTTTGCAACTTTTTTTCTTTTTTTTTGAGACGGAGCCTCGCTCTGTTGCCCAGGCCGGAGTGCAGTGGGGCGATCTCGGCTCACTGCAAGCTCCGCCTCCTGGGTTGCTTTTTGTGTATAAACGTGCTACTGATTTTCATATGTCGATTTTGTATCCTGCAACTTTACTAAATTCATTTATTAGTTCTAACAGTTTTTCTTTTTGGTGTGGAGTCTTTTTTTTTCTTTTTTAACTTATGAGATTTTGTCATCTGCAAATAGAGATAATTTTACTTCTTCCTTTCAGATTTGGATGTCCTTTCTTTCTTTCTTATTTTTTGTCTGATTGCTCTTGCTAGTACTCTGTTAAACAGAAGTAATGAAAGTGTATATCTTTGTCTTGTGCCATATCTTAGTGGAAAAATTGATTACAATGTCAGTTGAGGTTTTTGCAGAAGTGGTCTTTATTATGTTGAGGAACTTTCCTTTTTTATCATTACACTTTAAGTTCTAGGGTACATGTGCACAACGTGCAGGTTTGTTACATATGTATACATGTGACATGTTGGTGTGCTGCACCCATTAACTCATCATTTACATTAGGTATATCTCCTAATGCTATCCCATCCCGCTCCTCCCACCCCACCACAGGCCCCAGTGTGTGATGTTCCCTACCCTGTGTCCAAGTGTTCTCATTGTTCAATTCCCAACTATGAGTGAGAACATGCGATGTTTGGTTTTCTGTCCTTGCGATAGTTTGCTGAGAATGATGGTTTCCAGCTTCATCCACGTCCCTACAAACGACATGAACTCAAGAGGAACTTTCCTTCTAATGCCTAAGCTCTTCAACCATTCTAAGCTTCAATATTATTATTGTAATATGATGAAAATAATGGAATTAAAGAACTGTTGTAAAGATGAAATGAGATAATATATACAAAATACTTGGTACAATGCCTAGCACATAATAAACATTAAACAAACATTAGTTATTATTATTATTATCACTATAGTTCTTGAAAACTAGATGGAGACACTAGGCTCAAAGTAATCAGGTGGGATGTAACATTCTGTTTCCTCCTTTTTTAATAAGGTGAGCCATTTGAAGTGCTTTGCAGCTGGAGTTAAGACCAGAAAAAAAGTCAATTCAAGGTCAGCGTTCTGGCCAGTCTTTATGTTGCCTAGCTCTATTTTAAAATGATACAGGTATGATACAATTTTGTTTTAAAATTGCTTATATGTAAATAAATTTTTAATTGAGTTATAATTAACATACGATGAAATGCTCAGATCTTAAGTATTTCATATGATGAACTTTACAATTATGTGCATTCCTGTAACTATTACCCAAAGCAAGATATTGTTTCTCATTGTGTAGAAAGTCCTTTGTGTTTCTTTCCAGTCAATTTTTACTCCATTCCATATCACAGCCAAAAATTGATTCTATTATTATAGATTAGATTTATTTGTTTTTGTATTTCATGTAAATTGCATCATGCAATATGTACACTTTTGGGTTTGGCCTCATTGGTTTAATAAAAGTTTTTGAGATCCAGGCTGGGTGTGGTAGCTCATGCCTGCACTTTGGGAGGCCAAGGCAGGCAGATCACTTTAGGCCAGGAGTTCAAGTCTAGCCTGGCCAACATGGCAAAAACTCATCTCTACTAAAAATACAAAAATTAGCTAGGCATGGTAGCACGTGCCAGTAGTCCCTGCTACTTGGGTGGCTGAGACATGAGAATCGCTTGAATCCCAGAGGCGGTGGTTGCAGTGAGCAACTGCACTCCAGCCTAGAAGACAGAGCAAGACTCTGTCTCAAAAAACAAAAACAACAAAAAAACTTTTTTGAGATTTATCTATCGTGGTGTATGTATTAGTAGGTTGCTGTTTTTTTTTTTTTT
>NW_012108652.1:1099657-1113037 GCF_000951045.1 Mandrillus leucophaeus
TTTTTTTTTTTTTTTTTTTTTTTTTTTTTAATTGTCAAACAGTATCCCGTTATATAAACATACGATCTTTCATTTCCTGTCTTAGACATTTGGGTTGTTTCCAGGTTTTGGCTATTTTTAATAAGGTTGATAAATTTTTTTGTTTGTGGATGCCTATTTTCTTTTTGTTCCCACCCCTCCAACCCCCCCCTTTTTTTTTAAAGACACAGTGGTCTCACTATGTTGCTCAGGCTGGCCTTGAACTCCTGGCATCATGTGATCCTCCCACCTTAGTCTCCTGAATAGCTGAGACTACAGGAGCCACACCTGGCTCCTTCACTTTTGAAGGATAATTTTGCAGGACACAGAGTTCTAGGTTGGTGTCTTTTTCCCTCTCGGTTTACTTCATTCCATTTTCTTCTTGCTTCCTTGGGTTCCGAGGAAACCAGTTGTAATTTTTATCTTTGCTCTTCTACTGTTAAGGGTTTTTCCCCTACCAGCGCTCTCTGGCTTACTTCAAGATTTTTTCTCTATCTTCGATTTTCTGCAGTTTGAATATGATATGCCTAGGCACAATTTGTTTTGTCAATTTTCTTTTCTTTTTTGGGGGGGATTTATCCTGCTTGGTGTTTTTTTGAGCTTGCTAGATCTTTGTTTGACATTAATTTGGGAGAAATCTGTAGTCATTATTTCTTCAGACATTTCTTTTTTTCCTTTCTCATTCTTCTTTGGTATTCTCATTACTTATATGTTATACTTCTTAAAACTGTCCCATAGTTCTTGGATATTCTTTTCTGTTTTGTTTTGTTTTAGTTTCCTTATCTCTGCCTTTCAGTTTCAGAAGTTTCTATTGACACATCCTCAAGCTGGTTCTCTTTTCAGCTGTGTCTAGTCTACTAGTGAGCACATCCAAAGCATCCTTCATTTCTACTATAGAGTTTTAAAATCTGTAGCTAGCATTTTTTTTTTATTCTTTTGTAGAACTTCTGTCTCTCTGCTTACATCGTTCATTGATTTTTTCATGTTGCCCACTTTTTCCATTAGATTACTTACCATATTAATTATAGTTAATTTAAAGTCCTGGCCTGATATTTGTAAGATTCTTGCCATATCCTATTCTGCTTTTGGTACTTTCTCATTTTCTTCAAACTGTGCTTTTTTGGCAGTTTAGTATGCTTGTAATTTTTTTGTTAAAAGCAGAGTAGGATGTACTAGGTAAAAGGAATTGAGTAAATAGACCTTAGCAATGTGGTGGTAAGGGGCAGGGCGTGGGGGAAGCTTTCCATAGTCCCATGATTAGGTCTTAGTCTTCCAGTGAGCTTCTGTCCATGGACTATAAACCTCAGAAATGCTTCTTATATTTTTTTACTTCCTTGGGTGAGACATGATATCTAGAGGGTTTGGAGAGTTGGGTATTTCCCTTGCCATAGTTTAATTAGGCTCTGATAAAACCCCAACAGGTTAGGCTTTGGTAAAATAATTTCTCCTGAGGGCAGGTCTTATTAAGAACAAAATGCCCTGACTTATTTCAAAATGACTGCTTTTATCCTCCCGCAGCCAGAAGAAGGAAGGTGTCTATACTGTGAGATTTTACTAGAGCCCTTAGAGGTAAGTCAGAAAATGTGGGTTCTTCCCCATGACGGCTCCCCCACCCCGAGGTCTTAACTCTCAGAGCTGCCCACACTGAGCCTTCAGCAACTCATCAATTACAGTTCAGGTTTTCCTACTCCAGCAGTGTTTCCCACAGAGGCTTTTGCTCTGGTAAGTTGTCATTCTCTGTATCTGCCTATCTCTCTCTTTAATTTTTGGAGCAGCAGTTTGCCTTGAGACTTCACTTCTCTGATAGATCTAAGAATAGGTGCTGATTTTTAGTCTGTTCAGCTCCTTACTTGTTGATGGAGTGACACCTGCCAAGTTCTTTACATGTTGGACTGGAAACTGGAAGCTCTGTACAAATCTTTTTGTGGACATGTTTTTATTTCTTTTGGCTAAAGACTTAGAAGTGGAATTGCTATAATGAAGATTTGTAGTGTTCCTTTTGTTGGCAATGCAGATTTACAACTACATTTAAGTACTGATGTCTTAGGCTACTCAGGCTGCCCTAACAAAATACCATGGACTAAATGGCTTAAACAACATTTGTTTCTCACAGTATTGGAGGCTGGGGGTCCAAGGTCAAGGTGCAGGCCAATTCTGTTCCTGTTGAGGGCCCTCTTCCTGGCTTGTGGATGGTTGCTTTCTCCCTGAGTCCTCACATGTTGGGTCCTCACATGTTGGAAGAGAGATGCAGAGAGAGGGAAAAGAGGAGTGGATGGTGAGGGGGAGGGGGAGAGAGAGGGAGGGAAGGAGAGAGAGAGAAAGTGCACACACTCTGGTCTCTCTTTCTCTTCTTAGAAGGATGCTAATCCCATCACAAGGACCCCACTCTCATGACCTAATCTAACTCTAGTTACTCTCCTAAGGCTCCATCTTCAAATATCATCACATGGAGGGCTAGGGCTCTAACATAAGAATTTCGAGGTGATACAGAGCTTCAGTCCATAACAACCATACTTTTAAGTTTTTCTTGAAATCTACCAAGTAAATGTAAACGTATATTTGGGCAATGTTTCTTAAAAAATATACATTATCTTAACATCATTGTTTTGCTACCAGCTATGAGATGTGCTGCTAAAAATGTATTAATTCAGAGTGTAAGTGTCATCAAATAAACTTTACCAATGAATTTCCTTATTTTATGCTTTATCAAGAAGCCCCTTGTTAAGGAGTGAATGTTTCTGTTTTCCTCCCCCACCCCCAATTCATATAATGAAACTTAGTCCCCAGTGTGATAGTATTTGGAGGTGGTGCCTTTGGGATGTGATTAGGTCATAAGAGTCAAGCCCCCATAAATGAAGTGAGTGCCCTTATAAAACACATCCCAGACAGTTCCCTCCTTACTTCCAGCATGTGAGGACACAGTGAAAAAATGACTCTGTGCCCGAGGAAGTGGGCCCTTCCCAGACACCAAGTCTGCCTACATCTTGATCTTGGAGTTCCCAGCCTTCAGGATGGTAAGGGATACATCTCTATTGTTTATAAGCCACCCAGACTATGGTATTCTATTATAGCAGCCCAAATGGACTAAGACACCCACTTTTCTGTTCTTGGGTGATAGGTTAATTACCAGTGACGGTTGCAAGGTATTCCTGTTCTATGTGCCCCAACACATCTATCCTTCCAAAGAAGGTAGAAGTCCTGGGTTTCTAAGGTCTGAGCATTGATTGTGGGGTGTCAAAGCGTTATTGAAAGCAGAGACTGGACTCACCTAGTACCTCACCTTGGAGCTGATGACCAGGTCAGGGCACCCCACCACATGGCTATAAGTGCAGCATCTTGCCTAAACATCCACTGTGGGGATATTCCTGGGTCCTTGGTAAATCTCTATGGCATAACTGAAAAGTGATGGGGGTGGAGGAGGGCTGTTTGATTTAGGAATAAGGTTGGAGCCTGTCTATATCTTTGCATCCCAAGCTGGTGACAAAGGGGAATTATGTCTTCTTTGTAACTAAGAATTGTTACTGAAACAAATGTAGCAAATCATTCACATTAATACATTAACTGTACATTAAAATAATTCAAGTTATCCTCTTAATATCACTTTTACTTGCTTTTGTTCTACTGTTTTAATGAGAAGAGGTGCAGATCTAAGTGTCTGTGGGGATAATTTTGTATATTTATTAATGAAAACTTATATTTTGCAGTTTCATTTGCAAAATGGTCTAAAATTTTAATATAAGCAAAAATAAATATATTGTAGATCATCTGGTTGAACAGTTATAACTGAGAATGACCCAAAGGTCCCTGTGGAGTCTGCATTTATGATTATGACTTATGCTTCACCCAGTAAAGGATAAACGACAGCATAAGGTGCTGCATGGATTAAGTTTTCAGAGTAAATTGAGAAAAGTGAGTGAAGAATCGAGTCTTCTTATGGCATCAGGTAGCACCATACTAATATTACAAAAGGTCATCTTATAAAAATCTCACACTTTTACCCATCCCCACCCACCCCCAAATTTAATACTTCTCTTAGTTCTGAGAACAGTTGGCCTCCACATCTGTGGTTCTGCATCTGAGGGTTAACTAACTGAAGATCAAAAATATTTGGGTTAAAAAACTGATAAAAAGTAACAGCTGGGCACTGTGCTCATGCGTGTAATGCCAACACTTTGAGAAATCTCTTGAGGCCAAGAGTTCAAGACCAGCCTGGGCAAAATAACAAGACCCGTCTCTACAAAAGAAAAAAATAATACAAAAAAATTAGCTGGGTGGGTGGCACGTGCCTGTAGTCCCAGCTACTTGGGAGGCCAAGGTGGAAGAATTTTTTAAGCCCAACAGGAGGAGGTTGCATTAATCTGTGATTGTGCCACTGCACTCCAGCCTTGGCAACAAAGTAAAATCCTGCCAAAAAAAAAAAAAAAAAAAAAAAGTAGCAATACAAAAGTAAAAAAAAAAAACCAAACAAATAAAATAGTATAATCACTATTTCATAGAATTTACATTGTATTATATATTATAAATCATCTAGAGTTGCTTTAAAGTATACAAGAGGATGTGCACAGGTTATGTGCAAATACTATGCCATTTTATATAAAGAACGTGATGGAGGAAGAATCTGCTTCCTTGCTCACTCAAGTTGCTCACAGTATTCACTTACTTGTAGCTATAGGAACCATAGCAAATTGCTTCCTCAAAGCTGGCAGTGGAGAGAGCCTCTAGCAGAATGGAATCCTATAGGATGCACTGTAATTATGAATGTGACATCCCATTACCTTTGCCATATTCTATTGGTTAGAAGCAAGTCACAGATCCTACTTACACTCAAGGAGAGGAGATTATGCAAGGGTGTGAATACTATGAGACAGGGATCAGGAGGCCACCCACAAGTTTGTCCAACTCACAGTAAATGAAGTATAAAATTTGCAAATAATCTTCTGCTATTAACCCTAACCATTGCCATTCATGTTCAGCAAAACAGCATCATCTATCACATAAAATTAATGTAATTAATAATGAAAATAGTTTCACATTGATAGTATGTGATAATTTTTCGTCTTCAAAAAGAATTGTATGTTAACTCAACTTAACTTGAAGAAAACACTGGTTTATAGACTGTTCTCAGGATGGTTAATATAGTTATTCTTTAAGTTAGCATCTAAATAAAAGTCCCAGTACTCCTGTATTAGTTTCCTAGGGCTCCTGTACAAAGTCTGACAAACTTGAATGGCTAAAAACAACAGAAACTTATTATCTAAAGGTTCTGGAGGCTAGAAATACAAAAGCAAGCTCTCAGCAGGGCCATACTCCCTTCGAAGACGCCAAGGTAGAATCATTTACCTCTTCTTAGCTTCTGGCAGTTGCTGAAAATCCTAGGAGTTCCTTGGCTTGAGGATGCGTCTCTCCAGCCTCTACCTCAATTACTCCATCACATTCCCTTGTGTGTCTCCTTTTCTTATAAGGACACCAATCACTGGAGTAAGAGCATGCTCTACTGCAGTATGACTTAAGTTTAAATTAACTATTTCATCTGCAACAACCTTATTTCCAAACAAGGTCACATTTTAAGGATCTGGGAAAGCTGTGAATTTTAGGGGGACACTTTTCAACCCAGACAACCTGCTGAGTTTAGTAGTAGTAGCTCCATATGGTTGGCAGTTTCTGAAATAACTCTCAATGATCTCCACATCCTGGTAGTCACACTCTTTTGTGTGGATCTAGTGACTTTTCTTCTGGTAAATAGAGTAGACAAAAGCGATGAGATACCACTTTGAGATTATGTTGTAAAAGTTTGTGACTTCTGTCTTGCCTGCAGACTCTCTGGCTCTTCTCACTTGTTTGCGCTGATGATGCAAGTTGTCATGTTGTGAGTTACCAATAAGACACCTACACAGTAAAGAACCAAAGGTGACATCCAGTCCACAGTCAGTGAGGAACTGAGTCTCTCACTCCAACAGCTTGCAAGGAACTGAATCCTGCCAACAGCCATTGTAGTGTAGAAGTCGTTCCACTACCAGTCATGTTTCAAGATGCTTCAGACACAGCTGACAGCTTGATTTCAGCTTTCTGAGATGATCCCTGTGAGATATCCAAAGCCAGAGGATCCAGCTAAGCTGCACCTGAATTCCTGACTTGCAGAAAGACTGAGATCATACTATTGTGTTATAGTGCTAAGTTTTGGGGTAATTAATGCCACTTCAATAGATATTAGTTAATACACCCCATTTAAATTTTTCTTCTGTATCATTCTCAACAAATATAAACTTGGGGATGTTTTTACATTTTCTTCCACTTTAAAAAATCAAGTACAGTCTAGTGTAGCTTAATATAGCCTAACACTAATAGTATCACTGTAAGCTTTCTGTGAATGATTTAATAATATCGGGTGAACTCACTGCCCATTATAAACTGAAGAAAATCTCAGAGATTTGATCATTAAGGTTTAATAAGAGTTGATGGGATTAATTATTATAGCCACATCAACAACATAACTATGCTGTGAGTTTGCTTAACTGAAGTGTTGTTGCTTTCATTCTGGGCATTTGAAATAAATATAAATTTGTTTTGGATTGCTAGTTTATATTAGTTGATGAGTTTGTTACTGTCCTCTGAAGGCTAGGGTTTACAATAAAAAAATGATTAGTCATTTGACATACCACTCTCTGTTCTGTTTATTCTAAAAGAACTAGAAAGGTTAATTTTTTTTTAAACCAAGAAAACCTTTTATTTCCAGTTTCAACCCAGAGGCTATATAAACCTATAGGGAAAAGCCTTGGGAAAAAAATAATAGGATATAAATGAGGTCCCATTTTCTTTTCTTTACAACTTTTATTTTAGGTTCTGCCGGGACATGTGCTGGTTTGTTACATGTGTAAATTGCATATCTTGGGGGTTTAGTGTACAGAATATTATGTCACCCAGGTAAAAAGCCTAGTACCTGATAGGTAGTTTTTCAATCCTTACTCGTCTCCCATGCTTCACTCTTAAGTAGGCCCCAGTGTCTATTGTTGTCTTCTTTGTGTCTATGTGTACTGAAAGTTTAGCTACCACTTATAAGAGAGAATATTTGGTATTTGGTTTTCTGTTCCTGTGCTAATTCACTTAGGAAAATGGCCTCCAGCTCCATCCATGTTGCTGCAAATAACACGATCTTATTCTTTTTTATGGCTGCATAGTATTCCACGGTGTATGTGTCCCACATTTTCTTTTTTTTAAATTGATTTTTTATTATTTTAAAAACATTTTTGTGGGTACATAGTAAGTGTATATACTTATATGGTACATGAGATGTTTTGATATAGGCATGCATTGTGAAATAAGCATATCATGGAGAATGGGATATCCATTCCCTGAAGCATTCATCCTTTGAATTATAAACAATCCAATTATATTCTTTATTTTAAAATATACAATAAAGTTATTATTGACTATAGTCACCTTATTGTGCTATCAAATAGTAGATTTTGTTCATTCTTTCTATTATTTTTGTACCCATTAACCATCCGCCTGACCCCCAACCCACAACTACCCTTCCCAGCCTCTGTTAACCATCCTTCTACTCTTTATGTCCATGAGTTCAATTTATTTGATTTTTAAATCCCACAAATAAGTGAGAACATGTGATGTTTGTCTTCTGTGCCTGGCTTGTGTCACTTAACACAGTGATCTCCAGTTTTATCCATGTTGTTGCTAATGATTGGATCTCATTCTTTTTTATGACTGAATAGTGCTCCATTGTGCATATGGACCACATTTTTTTTTATTGATTCATCTGCTGATGAACACTTAGGTTGCTTCAAAATCTTAGTTATTGTAAACTGTGCTGCAACAAACATAGGAGTGCAGGTATCTTTTCGATAGATACATTTCCTCTCTTTTGGGTATATACTCAGCAGTGGGATTGCTGGATCAAATGGTAGCTCAATTTTTAGTTTTTTTCAGGAAACTTCAAACCGTTCTCCTCAGTGGTTGTGTTAATATGCATTCCCACAAACAGCGTACAAGGTTCCCCTTTGCTCCACATCCTGATCAGCATTTGTTATTGCTGGTCTTTTGGATATAAGCCATTTTTAATGAGGTAAGATGATAATTCATTGTAGTATTGATTTGCATTTCTCTGATGATGAGTGATGTTGAGCACCTCTTCATATGCCTGTTTGCCATTTGTATGTCTTCTTTTGAGAAATGTCTATTCAAATCTTTTGCCGATTTTTGATTGGATTATTAGATTTGTTTTCCCATAGAATTGTTTGAGCTCCTTATATACTCTGGTTATTGATCTGTTGTCAGAAGGTAGTTTGCAAATATTTTCTCCCAGGCTGGAATGCAGTGGTGCCATTTCAGCTTACTGCAACCTCTGCCTCCCGAGTTCAAGCAATTCTCATACCTCAGCCTCCTGAGTAGCTGAGATTACAGGTGAGCACCATAATGCCTGGCTAATTTCTATATTTTTAGTAGAGATAGGGTCTCGCCATGTTGGCCAGGCTGGTCTCGAATTCCTGGCCTCAAGTGATCTGTCTATCTTGGCTTCCCAAAGTGCTGGGATTACAGATGTGAGCCAATGTGCCCAACCATGTGCAGAGGTTTTTGTTTTAACTTGATGTGATCCCATTTGACCATGTTTGCTTTGGGTTGCCTGTGCTTGTGAGGTGTTGCTTAAGAAGTCTTTGCCTAAACCAATGTCCTGGAGATGTTCCCCAATGGAGTGTCCAGCTGTTATTGCATCAAAACCTGTCTCTCTCTTTATCTCTAACAATATTTCCTCTCTATATCTGGATGCTGTACTGTTGGGTGCATATGTATTTTAAATTGTTATATCATGACTCCTTTATCATTATATAGTTACCTTCTTTGTCTCTTCTTATAGTTTTTGTCTTGAAATCCATTTTGTCTGATAAAGTATAGCAACTTCTGCTCTTTTTTGGTTTCCATTGGCATGGAAAATCTTTTTCCGTTCCTTTATTTTTATTCTTTGTGTGTCTTTATAAGTGAAGTGTGTTTCATGTAGTCAACAGATCAACGGGTCTTGTGTTTTCATCTATTCAGCCAGTCTATGTCTTTTGATTGGATAGTTTAGTCTATTTACATTCAACATTATTACCGATAAGTAAGAACTTACTCATACCATTTATAATGTGTTTTCTGGTTGTTTTGTGGTTTTCTCTTTCTTCTTTCCTTCCTTCTTATCTTCCTCTATTGAGCGATTTTCTCTGGTGATATGATTTAGTTTCTCGCTTTATATTTTTTGTGTTTCCATTGTATGTTTTTTTGGGTTTGAAGTTATCATGAGGCTTGCAAATACAATCTTATAACCCATTATTTTAGCCTGATAACAACTTAATACTATTTGCATAAACAAACAAACAAAGGAAAACTAATAAAACTCTACACCATAACTTCATCTCCCTGATTTTTAACTTTTTGTTGTTTCTATTTATATCTTATTGTATTGATGATGCCTTGAAAAGTTGTAGTTATTATTTTTGATAGGTTCATGGTTTAGTCTTTCTACTTAGGACAAGTGTAGTTTTACATACCACAGTTAGAGTGCTATAATATTCTGTGTATTCAGGAGAAAGCAGGAAAGATCTAAAATCAACACCCAATGTTACAATTAAAAGAACTAGAGAAGCAAGAGCAGAAAAATTCAAAAGTCAGCAGAAGACAAGCAATAACTAATATGAGAGCAGACTTGAAGGAAATAGAGACACAGAAAACCCTTCAAAAAATCAATGAATCCAGGAGCTTGTTTTTGGTAAAGATTAACAAAACAGGTAGACTGCTAGCCAGGCTAATAAAGAAATAAGAATAAAATAGACACAATAAAAAACGATAAAGGGGAGATCACCACTGATCCCACAGAAATACAAACTACCATCAGAGAATACTATAAACACCTCTAAGCAAATAAAATAGAAAATTTAGAAGAAATGGATAAATTCCTGAACACACACACCCTCTCAAGACTTAACCAGGAAGAAATCGAAGCCCTGAATATACCAATAACAAGTTCTGAAAATAAGGCAGTAATTAATAGCCTACCAACCAAAAAAGCCTAGGACCAGACAGAGTCACAGCCCAATTCTACCAGAGGTACAGAGAGGAGCTAATACCATTCCTTCTGAAACCATTCCAAACAAAAGAAAAAGAGGGACTCCTCCCTAAGTCATTTTATGAGGCCAGCATCATCCTGATACCAAAACCTGGCAGAGACACAATGAAAAAAGAAAATTTCAGGCCAATATCTCTGATGAACATCGATGTGAAAATCCTCAATGAAATACTGGCAAATCAAATTCAGCAGCATGTTAAAAAGCTCTTAAACCATGATCAAGTCAGCTTCATCTCTGAGATGCAAGGCTGGTTCAACATATGCAAATCAATAAATGTAATCCATCACATAAACAGAAACAATGACAAAAACCACATGATTATCTCAATAGATGCAGAAAAGGTCTTTGGTTAAATTCAACAACTCCTTCATGCTAAAAACATTCAATAAACTAGGTATTGATGGGATGTATCTCAAAATAATAAGGGTTATTTATGACAAACCCACAGCCAATATCATATCAAATGGGCAAAAACTGGAAACATTCCCTTTTAAAACTGGCACAAGACAAGGATGTGCTCTCTCACTGCTCCTCTTCAACATGGTATTGGAAGTTCTGGCCAGGGCAGCCATGCAAGAGAAAGAAATAAAGCGTATTCAGATAGGAAGAGAGGAAGTCAAATTATCTCTCTTTGCAAATGACATGATTTTATGTTTAGAAAACCCCATCATCTCAGTCCAAAAACTCCTTAAGCTGATAGGCAATTTCAGCAAAGTCTCAGGATACAAAATAAATGTGTAAAAATCAAGCATTTCTATATATCAATAATAGACAAATGGCCAAATCATAAGCAAATTCCCATTCACAATTGCTTCAAAGAGAATAAAATAGCTAGGAATAAACTTACAAGGGATGTGAAGGATCTCTTCAAGGAGAACTGCAAATCACTGCTCAAGGAAATAAGAGAGAACACAAACAAATGGAAAAACATTCCACGCTCATGGATAGGAAGAATCAATATCATGAAAATGGCCATACCACCCAAAGTAATTTATAAATTCAATGCTATTCACATCAAGCTACCATTGAATTTCTTCATAGAATTAGAAAAAACTACTTTAAATTTCATATGGAACCAAAAAAGGGTCCGTATAGCCAAGACAATCCTAAGCAAACAGAACAAAGCTGGAAACATCATGCTACCTGACTTCAAACTGTATTACAAGGCTACAGTAACCACAACAGCATGGTACTGATACCAAAACCAATATATACATCAATGGAACAGAACAGAGGCCTCAGAAATAACACCACACATCTACAACCATCTGATCTTTGACAAATCTGACAAAAACAAGCAATGGGAAAAGGATTCCCTATTTAATAAATGGTGTTGGGAAAACTGGCCAGCCATATGCAGAAAACTGAAACTGGATGCCTTCCTTAAACCTTACACAAAAATTAACTCAAGATGGATTAAAGACTTAAACATAAGACCTAAAACCATAAAAACCCTAGAAGAAAACCTAGGCAATACAATTCAGCACATAGGCATGGGCAAGGACTTCATGACTAAAACACCAAAAGCAATGGCAACAAAAACCAAAATTGACAAATGGGATCTAATTAAACTAAAGAGCTTCTGCACAGCAAAAGAGACTGCCATCAGAGTGAACAGGCAACCTACAGAATGGGAGAAAATTTTTGCAATCTATCCATCTGACAAAGGGCTAATATCCAGAATCTACAAAGAACTGAAACAAATTTACAAGAAAAAATGAACAAACCCATCAAAAAGTGGGTGAAGGATATGAACAGACACTTCTCAAAAGAAGACACTTATGCAGCCAACAAATATATGAAAAAAAGCTCATCTTTACTAGTCATTAAAGAAATGCAAATTAAAACCACAATGAGATACCATCTCATGGCAGTTAGAATGGCAGTCATTAAAAAGTCAGGAAACAACAGATGCTGGAGAGAATGTGGGGAAATAGGAACACCTTTACACTATTGGTGGGAGTGTAAATTAGTTTAACCCTTGTGGAAGACAGCATGGTGATTTCTCAAGGATCTAGAACTAGAAATATCATTTGACCCAGCAATCCCATTACTGGGTATGTACCCAAAGGATTATAAATCATTCTACTATAGAGATACATGCACATATATGTTTATTGCAGTACTACTCACAATAGCAAAGACTTGTAACCAACCCAAATACCCATCAATGTTAGACTGGATAAAGAAAATGTGGCACATAAACACCGTGGAATACTATGCAGACACAAAAAAAGGATGAGTTCATGTCCTTTGCAGAGACATAGATGAAACTGGAAACCATCATTCTCAGCAAACTAACACAGGAACAGAAAACCCAACATTGCATGTTCTCACTCATAAGTGGGAGCTGAACAATGAAAACATATGGGTGCAGGGAGGGTAATATCACACTCTGGGGTCTGTCAGGGGGTGGGGGGCAAGGGGACGAATAACATTAGGAGAAATACCTAATGTAGATGATGTGTTGATGGGTGCAGCACACCACCATGGCACGTGTATACCTATGTAACAAACCTGCACCTTCTACACATGTATCCCAGAACTTAAAGTATAATTAAAAAAAAATTCTGTGTGTTTCTGTGTTCTTACTATTACCATTGAGTTTTGTACCTTCAAGTGATTATTTGTTGCTCATTAATGTCCTTTTCTTTCTGATTGAAGTGCTTCATTTAGCATTTCTTGTAGGACAGGTCTGGTAGGACAGGTATGGTAAGACAGATCTGGTAGGACAGGTCTGGTATTGATTAAATCTTTCAACATTTTTTTTGGTCTGGAAAAGTCTTTATTTTTCTTTCCTGTTTGAAGGATGTTTTTGCTGGATATACTATTCTAGGGTAAATGCTTTTTCCTTTGGCACTTTAAATATGCTATGCTGCTCTTTCTTGGCCTGTAATATTTCCACTAGAAAGTCTGCTGCCTTATGAACTGGACTGGAGCCCCATTGTATATTGTTTGTTTCTTTTCTGTTGCTGCTTTTAGAATCCTTTCTTTATCCTTGACCTTTGGGAGTTTGGTTATTAGTAGTCTTTGGATTAAATCTACTTTGTATTCTACAATCTTCTTGTACTTGGATATTGATATCTTTCTTTAGGTTTTGGAAGTTCTCTGTTGTTACCCCTTTAAATAAATTTTCTACCCCTATCTCTTTCTCTACCTCCTCTTTAAGGACAAAAACTCTTAGATTTGCCACTTTGAGGCTATTTTCTAGTACTTCATTGTTTTTTATTCTTTCTTTCTTTCTTTCTTT
>NW_012108652.1:1114642-1151420 GCF_000951045.1 Mandrillus leucophaeus
CATGAGGAATACTGCCAGACTACCACTAATGGTCTATTAAGGCCCAAGGTCCTTTAAGTTAGCTTGTCATGAATGCTGCCTGGCCTAGGACTCACTCTTCAGGGCAATGGGTTCCCCTCTGACCAAGGGCAGGTTCAGAAATGTCATCCAAGAGTCAAGTCCAGGAATTGAGTACCCCTAGAGCCCACTTGGTACTCTACCCTTCTGCAACTGTGGTTATCTAAGGTGCAAAACAAAGTCCCTTTACTTTTCCCTCTGCAATCCTCAAGGAGAAGGAGTTTTTGGTCCTAACGACCACAGCTGGTTATGTGCTGAGTCTCACCTGAAGCCCATCCAGTCTCAGAGGTTCATCCAAGGTCCTCGATGTAGCACCTGGGTATCGCTGCTGATTATTCAGGGCCCACGGGCATTTCAGTTAGTAGGTGATGAGTACTGGTAGGACTGAATCCTTCCTTCAAGGCAGCAGGTTCCCATTTGGCCCAGAGTGTGTCTAGAAATGTCTGGGAGCTAGGACCTGAAACAAGGACCTCATAACTCTGGCCAGGGCTCTATCCTGCAGTGGCTGGGCTGGTACCCTAGATATAAGACGTATTCTTCCCTACTCTTGCCTCTCTTCTCCTCATGTAGAAGAAAGAGGGGTCTTTTTTGGAGCCATGAGCTGTGCAGCCTGGGGTTAGAGGAGGGGTGACACCAGGAATCCCTTGACTTCCCCAGCTAATGTCTCAGTATGTCATATGAGCCCCCAGTCCGCTGTCTCTGGGCCTAATTCAGCAGTAGGACTTGCCTAATAGTTGCATGTACTTATGGCCTACACTGTCTTTCAAGTTTCCTCAGAAACAAGTAATGCTGTCGACCTCAGGGGTGAGGTTTGCAGCTACTCAAATTCAGACCACGGGATGGATGATTTCCCTATGGCTAGGGCTGGTTTAAATGCTCCATCTGTGGGTGGGCATCAGCTGAGTTTGGTCGGTTTTCCTTTCTACTATAACAAGACAGCACTGAGTTCAATTCCTCATGATTGCTGTGTTCTCTTTCCCCTAGTACCCAGAGATGCTCTTCACACCACTCTGCTGCTGCGGGTACTTGGTGGGGGTCGGTGATTAGTGCTGCTTTTTGATCTCTACAGTGCCCCTTTCAGAAACATGAAGTTACAACTAGATTCTGTGAGTGCTCACTTGATATTTAGTTCTTTGAATGTGTTTTTCTGCGTAGATTGTTGTTAACTTGATGTCCTTGCAGGGAACATGATCAATGAAGCTTTCTACTCCACTATTTTGCTTTGCCTTTTTATGTACCAAATATTTTTTATCCAGTCCATCGCTGATCGACATTTAGGTTGGTTCCATGACTTTGTTATTGTGAATAGTGCTGCAGTTAACGCCCTGGGGCTTATTGTGTGCATGTGTCTTTATGGTAGAATGTGTGCATGTGTCTTTATGGTAGAATGATTTACATTCCTTTGGGTATGTATCCAGCAATGGGATTGCTGGGTCAAATGGTAGTTCTATGTTCTTTGAGAAATCTCCAAACTGCCTTCCACAGCGATTGAACTGATTTACATTTTCACCAGCTGTGTATAAGTGTTCCCTTTTCTCTGCAACCTCACCAGCATCTGTTATTTTTTGACTTTTTATTAATAGCCATTCTGAGTGGTATGAGATGGTATCTCACTGTGGTTTTTATTTGCATTTCTCTGATGATTAGTGATGGTTAGCATCTTTTCGTATGCTTGTTGACCACATGTATGTCTTCTTTTGAGAAGTGTCTATTTATGTCCTTTGCCCATTTTTAATGGGATTGTCTATTGCTTATTGATTTGCTTAAGTTTCTTAGAGATTCTGGTATTAGACCTTTGCCAGACGCATAGTTTGCAAATATTTTCTTCCATTCCATAAGTTGTCTGTTTACTCTGCTAATAATTTCTTTTGCTGTGCAGAAGCTCTTATGTTTAATAGGTCCCATGTGTTAATTTTTGTTTTTGTTGCAATAGCTTTTGAAGTCTTTGTCATGAAATCTTTGCCAGGGTTTATGTCCAGAATGATATTTCCTATGTTTTCTTCTAGGGTTTTTATAGTTTTAGGTTTTACATTTAAATCTTTAATCCATCTTGAGTTGATTTTTGTATATGGTGAAAGGAAGGGGTCTACTTTCAATCTTCTGCATGTGGCTAGCCAGTTATCTCAGCACCATATATTGAATAGGGGGTCCTTTCCCCATTGTTTGTTTTTGTTGACTTTGTCAAAGATCAGATAGTTATAGGTGTGCAGTCTTATTCCTGGAATGTCTATTCTGTTCCATTGGTTTATGTGTCTGTTCTTGCACCAATATCATGCTGTTTTGGTTACTGCAGCCCCATAGTATAGTAATTTGAAATCAGGTAGTGTGATGCCTCCAGCTTTGTTCTTTTTCCTTAGCTTTGCTTCAGCTATTCAGGCTCTTTTTTGGTTCTATATGAATTTTAGAATAATTTTTTCTAATTCTGTGAAAAATATCATTGGTAGTTTGATAGGAATAGCACTGAATCTGTAAATTGCTTCAGGTAGCCTGGCCATTTTAACAATATTGATTCTTCTTATCAATGAGCACGGAATGTTTTTCCATCTGTTTGTGTCATATCTGAGTTCTTCGAGCTGCATTTTTATTTACCGTTGTAGAGATCTTTCACCTCCCTGGCTGGCTGCATTCCTAGGTATTTTATTTTTGTGTGTGACTATTGTGAATGGGATTGTGTTCTTGATTTGGCTGTCAGCTTGGACGTTGCTGGGGTATAGAAATACTAATGATTTTTGTACATTGATTTTGTATTCTGACACTTTGCTGAAGTTGTTTATCAGATCTAAGAGGTTTTGGGCAGAAACTATGGGGTTTTCTAGGTATAAAATAATATCACCTGCAAAGAGATAGTTGGAATTCCTATTTTAATTGTTTAACTGCTCCCTTAATATTAATATTTTTTAAAGTAATGACAAAAAAAGCGATGACAATGTTAATAAATCTGGTGGTATACCAGGATTTTGAAAACAAGTCTATAGAAATTTTGTTATAATTTGTCATTAATTGAATCATTAAAGCTAATATTACGCTATCAAATTTTCCTTTGAGTAAAAAAAGAATTGATCATTTAATTTTGAAAACGTTTAAACATTTATTTGGCCAATTAACTCAGATTTTTGTTAGTTGTTTATTCTGAACATCTCCTTTAGTGTCTCTATTAGTCAAACTACCTGGCCTAATAAAACCTTGAATAGATTCTCAGTCTATGGATTGGGGTCCAAATGTAAATGGACTTAGGAGAAGTCCTGTAGAATTGGGAGGAGAACACAGAGAATAATTATTTGAATTTAAATCATGATTTTTAAAAATTCAAAGCATTTTTTCACTTTATTAAAGATAGGAATTAGCATATAACTGCTTTATTGTTACAGCTAATGGATATAAGAACTGAAACTATACTCCTGACATTACCCAGCCCAAAGTTGGCTGTGCCCATCATGGCAATTATCACATTTTATCATCATGGTAATTGTCAACCTATGAGAATCTTCCCAAGAGCTTCCATGGCCTTCTATGTCACATGTCAATTATGCACACCTTACAATAAAATAAATACAATGTTGTTCTGTTACTATTTATGTCTTTTCTTAAGAATGAACTTACTAGATGTTTTAATGTAATAAGATGGAAATTTCAGAGAGATCAAGGTACAGAAATAAGCCAATATTACGTAATTCTTTATTTTCTATTAAGTGTAATGTCCAAATAATACTTAATTCTTACCTGCATTGCTTCTGTGACCAATGTTAGGAAACTTCTATTTGTGTAGGAGTTGGTGGGCCCCTGAATGGTGTGCTTGGTGCTGGGTAAATGACTGGTGTGTGTGTACATGTGTCTGGTGTACACGACCTCCAGCTGAACCTTTTCAGAGAATATCTGGGCTACCAGTCCAGTGAGGAAAGAAGTGTAATTTTTTCATGTTACTCTCACCTGAGGTAGCAGTTTTAGGTCCATGCTAAATTTAAGTAAAACATCAGCTCATGATGTAATCAGACCTGAATACGTGAATGATGGGACCATATATTCAATAGGGTGAGCCAGCTGGATCTCTAAACAAAAGATATTTGTAGTAAAGGATTAACATAAGTTACTGTAATCAGCCTCCGAGATGGCCCCTGTGACCGTCAGCTGGGATGTATCCGTTGTATCACCTCTTTCCATATTGATTCAGAGCTAGTCTGTGTGACCAATAGAAGGCAGTAGAAGTGACTGTGTGTGACTTCCAAATATAGGTCATAAAAGCTTTTGAAGTCATTGAAGCTTTTGCCTTTGACTTTTGGATCTCTTGCTCCAGAGAAAGCCAGCTCTCAGAACACACACGGGCAGCCCTGAGAGGATGTTCATATGGAGAGCCACGAAAGCCCTGCTGATAGCCAGCACCAACTTGCAGACAATTGAGTGAGCTACCTTGAAAGTGGTCCTGCAGTCCTAGTCAAGACTTCTAATGATTGTAGCACCAGCCAATATCTGCCTGCGTTTCAAATGAAAGCTCCTGAGAGAGAACCAACCACCCAATGAAACTGCTCTGAAATTCCTGACCTACCGAAACCATAAGAAATAAGTTGGTCTTCCTTTCAGTCTCTAAGTTTTAGGATGATTTGTTACAAAACAATAAATGGTTACTACAGTTACTATTCTCTATCAATATGATGATGCAAATTTATGACATGAGATGATAACCTTTGGTATATCTAGCTTACAGTAGGTACTGAACAATATTAATTGAATGAATTAATGAATACATAAATGGAAGCAGTTGAAAACATGGCATTGAAAGTTTCTAAGATTTCAGAAATGAATTAACATCCTAATGAGCAGAGAAATAATTTTATAATGTTAAAAACATTTAGCTTTGTGCTGTGAGAGGAGACACATAGAATATGTGCAGCAATAGGACATGACAGTAATCTCCCACCATATAGCAGAGCTACTTATATCTACAGCAATATTAAAGCAAAAAAAAAAAAAAGTGGAAAAAGAAGGGCATTTCATTTGGGGCAGAGTTAGTTAGATGGTTAACTTTATGTGTCTACTTGGCTAGGCTATAGTTTACAGTTTTCAATGAAACACAAATCAAGCTGCTGCGAAGGTATTTTGTAGATATGCTTAATATCTACAACCATTGACTTTAAGTAATTTTAGTTGGTCTCATGTAATCAATTGAGGCCTTAAGAGTGAAAACTAAGGTTTTCCAAAGAAGATTCTCTGTTTCAAGACCACAGTATCGACTCATGCCTGAGTTTCCAACCTGCTGGTCTATGGATTTCAGATTTACCAGCCACCATAGTCATGTCAGTCAATTCCTTAAAATAAATACCTGTGTGTGTGTGTGTGTGTGTGTGTGTGTGGTGTGGGTGTGTATAAGACTTATTGGTTCTTTTTCTCTGGCGACTCAGACTGATACGGATTGCTGCTGCCCAGTGAGTATGGATGAGCTTCCCTCCATTTTCCCAACCTTCCTTGGAGTTAGTTTAATGCCAAGTGACCAGACTGGACAATGGGCTGTGAGCCGTAGTGATCTCTGTCATGTTTTTTTTTTTTTTTTTGATATGAATTATTGCTTTGTCACCTGGACTGGCATGTAGCAGCTTGATCTTGGCTCCCTGCAACCTCCGCCTCCTGGGTTCAAGTGATTCTCCTGCCTCAGCCTGCTGAGTAGCTGGGATTATAGGCATGCACCACCATACCCGGCTAATTATGTATTTTTTGTAGAGACAGGGTCTCCCCGTATTGTCTAGGCTGGTCTTGAACTCCTGGACTCAAGTGATCTGCATGCCTTGGCCTCCCAAAGTGCTGGGATTACAGGCGTGAGCCTGGGCTTAAAATGTATTTATTTAACCATAATTTATACTGTGTGGATGAATTTCTAATTTTATTTATTTCACTGGAGTTTATCCCATATGAATCAGGGTCTTTTGCAAGTGAATGAAAATCCCTCTCAATTTATTTGTTTACAAAGGAAGGGAATTGAATGGCTTATATAATTGAAAGGTCCAAGAGTGGATTTTCAGATTTAGGCACAGCTGAATCCAAAGAATCAAAACATGTCAGCGGGATTTGCATCTGACTTGTAGTCTAACTTACACTTTTATTTATTTATTTTTTTTTCAGACCAACAAAGTCTAAGGAATGATTCTGATTCACTCAACTGGGTTATGTTCCTAACCCTGAACCATTCACTGTGGCTGGGTCATGGACCAAACTCACGGGTCAGGTTTATTCACATGCTTATCCTTAGAGGGGGTGATTGAAGGACTGCTAAGGTCAACACCACCCATATCACAGGGACTGAAAATGGACGAGGCGAGATTCTTGAACGGAAAGTTGGGCTGTGGTGACCTCACATGGAAAGGAAGTCAGGCAGACAAAAGCAACAGACTGGCACTGCAGTGGATAGAAGTTTATATGCCTAGTATCTCAGGAGAAAGGAAGCTGAGTTACATGTATAGAAACACCAGTATATTCACTGAACATGCTTTTTAAAACCAAAGTGTTGTGGTAAATGAGTGGCAAGCCAGCTATGCAACTGACAACTGGGAGAGTAACTGTTGCAATGTGATAACTCATTTTAATCAAAGATAAAAGAGATACTTTGTCACATCAAGACCAGGAATATCAATAATACATCTATCAATGTACAGAAGATGTCACATCTGATAGAATGCAATTGAAGTGATATTTCATCTCTCAAGAAATAAAAGCCAAGGGCAGGTTATTCCATATTGAAATCACACCCACACTTATTCATTATTTAGATAATAATGACACATTTAGAACTTGTTCAGAGAGTAATTAACAAGTTGACTATTCAGTCGCATCCTAATCTATTTTTCATAATGTGAGTAAAACTAGTCTGATAGAAAAAAAGGTATTCAAACAGAAATCTGCTTGTGACTGGACATAGTGGCTCACGCCTGTAATCCCAGCAATTTAGGAGGCTGAGGCAGGAGGATAGCCTGAGTCCAGGAGTTCAAGACCAGCCTGGGCAATATGGCTAAACACCGTTTCTATAAAAAATACAAAAAAAAAAAAAAAAAAAAGAAAGAAAAGAAAAGAAAAGAAAAAAAAAATTAGCCAGCTGTAGTGGCGCACAGCTGTGGTGGCAGCTACATGGGAGGTTGAGGTGGGAGAATCACTTGAGCTCAGGAGGCAGAGGTTCCAGGGAGCCGAGATGGCACCACTGCACTCCACGGGTGATAGAGCAAGATACCCTGTCTCAATAAAAAAAAAAGGCTCCTGGTTTCTCAGTTATGTTATAGTATTAATATGTAATAAGTTGCTGTATGAGTTATGGAAATTATTGATTTATACAGATTATAAGATGTGTGTCTATATATACATACATATCAATTATTGATTCATCTTGTGGTATATATTTTTCCATAATTAATAAATATAAATACCATATATGAACACAATTATAAATCTTTTGTATATGTAACAACATACTGAACATTTGCTAAAAATATTTAAAATTTTATAAGCAATCACTGAAGAGATCTAGGAGCAGTTTGAGCAAAATTAGGATTGTTTGGCTGCTGTGAAGAAGAAAAAATATTCAAAGCCCCTTTTCCTTTGCTTTTTCCTTTACTTTTTTAAAAGCAAAAATATTGACTGCATATATAGAAAGTAAATGTATATATTATGTACATAAATTTAAATATAATAGATATCTTTTAAAGGAAGTCTAATCAAAGACTGGGAGAACAATACAATTTGGCATATGTTAATTTCCTGCCAAGTTTCGGAATTATGTTTCTGACTTTTAATAGGCATGACAAAACTGGAGTTGGTAGGAATTACATTCTCACAGAAATTTGAAAATCAACAGAATTTCAGTAAATATTGCAATATATAGCAAAATATAGACATATAAAGAGATTATAAATACAATTTTACAAGTGTCTACTTCCAAAACAAGCCACAAAGCAAAGCTATTAAAAACCTGCACCAGTAGATAATTTATTTATTGAACCTCTTTCTTCAAGAAGCTTTCTGTGATATTTTGATCTGTTGTGGCAGATATTTTTTTTTCTCTTTCTTCATCATGCTCACTGCACGGCTCACTATTCAAAGTATGTTAGTATAGTATCTACCATGCCCTGAGCACGTTACATGCTTTTTTTTTTAGACAGAGTCTCACTCTGTTGCCCAGGCTGGAGTGCAGTGGCGCAATCTCGGCTCACTACAACCCCCACCTCCCAGGTTCAAGCGACTCTCCTGCCTCAGCCTCCCAAGTAGCTGGAACTACAGGCGCGCACCACCACAGCCAGCTAATATATATATATATATATTTAAGTAGAAACGGGATTTCAGCATATTGGCCAGGCTGGTCTCGAACTCCTGACCTCGTGATCCGCCTGCCTTGGCCTCCCAAAGTGCTGGGATTACATGCATGAGCCACCATGCCGAGCCATTACATGCATTTTCTAAGCTCAGAGAGTGTAGAAACTTTTCTCACAGAAGTGAGAATAATTTAGATTTTCCCAATTCCACATTTCTTCTACAGTTTCTCAATCTGCTCCAATGTTATGCCCTTCACATACCCAGGTGTTATGGTGTTTCACCCTGTTCCTGAAGATGCTCCGTTCACTCCCTCATATGCATGGGGGCTCCAGAGACATCTTTACATACCGATCCCTAGTCCCCTACATAGTTCCAAGCACTACAACATAAATCATGCTTCTGAATCCTGTGTGACCTTGGGTCTTTTAGTCTTACAGGAATCAGAAGATCCATGTTAGTATTCCAGCTCTCTCATACTTGCTATGTGATCTCGGACAGGTGGTTTAAACTATCAGTGCCTCGATCCTCATTCTTTATCCCTCTCATTTGCCCAAGAGATCCTCTGACCCCTGCTTCCAGCTTCATGGAACTTCTAGTGACGCCACTGAATTTGCACATATTTTAAATTAATCTTGTATTATTTTAGTTTTAATTTTTGGTGTTAGGTATAATTTTGCTATGCAATATTCGGGGGACCATATAGAATTTTTTTTTTCATCTTGAATGTAGATTTTAGCTCTCTACTTTTATCCTAATCATTTTTCTAAGGGGAAGAGGGGACTAGATGACTACTTATCCTAGGGCTGTGCAAACATTCAAGCTCATGGAAAATGGAAGAAGATCCTAGTCCTTGGTCCATTGTCCGTTGTGTTGTTTGCCGTTACTATTGTTCCTCTTATCAAGGGACACTGCTGTGAAGAGCTGCTTCTCCACCATTATTCAGGGACTGCTGCTCCAGAATGACTCAGATATTTTTACAATATTTCTCTGTACTGACCACAGGCTCTGTCACACAGTGACCTGTATTTTCTAGGTCTCAGGACTTAGAGGCCAGATTCCAAAGAGGTCCAAAAGCTTCATCTTCCCTAGTCTCTGGCATTGGGAGAAAAGTCTGAGAATGTGCACCAGATAAGAATACTAGATAGTCCTCTTGTCCCTTCACTAGTCTTCCAGAAGCTACCCTTTCTTCCCAAAATGACCCATTTTCCAAAATGACTGCAAGCACAGCCTCTAGCCCCTCCTCCCTCTGGGACTACCCAGCCTAATTAATGAAAGTTAGTTTGATTGCCAAGCAAAAGCCCAAGTCCTCTTGCTACCAGACAACCTCTGTTCCTGACTCTGAAACTCAAAGCTTTTTACAAGCCCTATAAGGGCTTCTTTTAACAAGCCCTTAAAATAAAGAAAATGAATACAATGCTGGACATTCCTATTTCTAAGGGTCTGGGTAACTGCAATGCAATTACATTTGCATTTCTTCTGAGAGTCTCACATAGAAGAATAAGACAGAAATTATTATCACAATAAATTATCCTGCAATATTGCTCTTCATGTATATTTTAAAAGGGTATCAGCTTAAAAATCTGGAGAAGAGATAGAAAATGCTTGACTTTTGTAGCTACTGCTTTCTTCCTCATTCATGGCAGATATAGCTAATTGATCACTCTATCAAATGGCCCATACCTGTTCATGCTAAACTTAGTGTGTGAGACAGCCAGTAATAATGAATTAGAATCAGAAATTGAGATTAAGCCACGCTTACTATCTGTTCCCTAACACATTGTATAATGTGGAACATTCTGAAATGTACTACTATTGCCAATGAGATGAGATGAAGTGAAAAGATGAGGGGTAGGAAAGAAGGAGAAAAGAGGAAGGTTGATTGATTGAAGTTCTATGTTTCAGAGAGAACATGTGGAGCAGGTCCTCCATGTGAGCGCACCTGGAATCTAACTCTGTTTTTCAGCCTTTGTACTGAGGACCTTTCTATTGTCATCTATCTGGAACAATCAGGCTTTGAGAAACAACTGTATCCTAAAGAAACGGATGTATTAATCTTGCAAATTACTTGGTGAAAAATGAAATCTCTAGATGGAAAGTTTCTGGAAAATACATATTTAGTGGTCTAAATATTCGTCTACCAGTGACAAAAAATTCCCATGAGACCAAATTAATATCTGAAAGTTAATAAAGCAATTCAATGATAAAAAAGAGTTAGATGTTCCTAAAGCATAATGCCTTCAAGATAAGATAGCATCATGGGCCCATCTATAAAACAGGTATATATGCAATAAGCAGACTAGCAAACTAACATTGTGGATGGTCTTGTGTATTAATTAGAGTTTTCCAGAGAAACAGAACCAATAAGAGATATTTATATATTTGTTTATTATAGTTGCTTGGCTTACATGGTACTATGAAGACTGACACCTTTCAAGATCTGCAGGATGAGTCAGCGAGCTGATAACCCAGGAGACCCTATCATGTCATTTCAGTCTGCAGGCTGGCAGGCTCAAGACCCAGGAAGATGTGATGTTCCAGTTTGTGTGAAAAGGCAGGAAAAAATGGATTCCTAGTTCAAAAGCTGACAGGTAGGAGGAATACCCTCCCCTTGAGGGATTTTTTCTATTCAGGCCCTCAACTGATGGAATGAGCCCACTCATATGACGGAGGGAAATCTGCTTTATTTAGTCAACTGATTTAAATGTTAATATTATCCAAAAAATTCCCTCATGGACATACCACAGTGTCTGACCAAATATCTGGGCACCTTGTGGCCCAGTCCATTTGACACATGAAATTAACTGTCAAACCTGGGAACTCTTTCTTTTGAAAGGATGAATTGGAGGCAAATGGATTTTACCCTTTGGACTTAGTTTTTTAAAAGAAGTCATGAGAGTGACCATTTATTTTGTAATAGCTATATTTATTATTGTGTTTTCCTGAAAGGATTTTAGTATATTATCCAGATTTACCAGCATAACAATTACAAATGTTATTTCAGGGTGTTACTTTCCCAGACCACTAATACTCATTTAGAAAAGGCATAATCGATTTCATTTCGGAGATGACATTATCTAAACTTTTCTTATAATTCCAACAGGAAAACCTATTCAATCATAAAATCACCATTGCATTAATCATATGTGTCAGAAATTTATTTACTGTAAGATCTCCTGTACATCTAATTTATGTTATTTAATGCACATGTGTATCACAGAAGTCTATGCAGACATACCTGTATACATTTAATTCATGCAATAAATTTTAAAATAAATTTTCAAATAAAAGTTTTTTGTAGAATTTCTGTATACCTGTATTATTCTTTACCCCAATTTGTTTGAATAACATTTGAAAACTACCTTCAGATGCTCGGTAAGCATTCCTGAGATTTTTGGATTTTTTTTTTCCTTTATTTTCTGATGTGGAATATAAACTGAGAGAAAACAGAACCAAATTTGATTGGCCATGATGCAAATTTTACCTATTTATATTTCATAGCTATCAAACTTACTTTAAAAACTATTAATGATCTTAGCCACAATCTAAATTATATTTTTATCAGAAAAATGTGTAAACTCTGAAATCAAAACTAATTATACCAAGAGAGTTAAATCTAGTTTAGTAGGCATATGAATTTGTAAGATAACAAAATCACAAGATAATCCTCACTTTTTCCAGTTCATTTCTGGAAAATGCATCATAAACACAGTGCATTTTCCCACAGGAACCTATATTGGTGATTGCATTCTTGTTCACTTACTCACCGTCAAATAAGCTATGGTTGTCACAGCAACATATTACAAAAACACAGATAAAATGATAAATCTTCATTATAAACTTAATAATAAAATTAGAAAAATGTTTTCTAATTAGAAAAATGTTTTCTCTGTATTTGTTGAGAGCCTAGTTAGTGTATTCTAATGTTCATGTATTTATTCAAATGTATTTATTCAAATATATTTATCTAATAGCTGTTCTGTTTTTTGAACTATGGGCAATATAATGCAAAGGCATGTTTGCTGTCATTCAGAAATGGAAAGAACTTAAAAACTGTAGTGAAAATGGCATATGTTAGACATAGCTAAAATCAAGATGCTACCTACGATAATTTAGACAAGTTTGGGGACCGATAGGAATGAGCCAGACAGCTTAAAAACTGTCCAGAGAAATTTTACTGATGATTTGTGTTTGTTCAGCTTCTTTGTAGCAAGCCGAAATATTTTAAATTATGCTGTTAACCTTACTGCATGCTCAAATTTATTTTTGTCCTTTGAAAATTTAGACATTGCAGCATTTAAATATTTAAAGGCATCATTAAATACTTCAGTCGTGATAGATTGAAGAGAATTTTCTTCTTACTCATCTTTTCTTTGTTCTATCTTTAGTCTTCTTCCTCGCTAAAACCACTTTAAACTTAATGGGCTGCTTTGAAAGGGAAAAATTGAAGGAAGATTTGTTCAAAGAAACAGGTAGGCTCCTTAAGTCAAATACAAACTATTAGAAAACACAGGTCTTTCTTTTGCATTAGCTAGGAGGTCTAACTCCTTCTTTTCCTTCCCTTTCAAGCCTACAGAAGGTTCATTAGACCAACTGCCTATGGGAACTATAGACTAAGCACGTGTAAGTCAGGAGACATGAAGTTTAGGTGTCAATTAGGCAGACTTGAATGAGCAAAGATACAAAATGTACTGGGCAAACAAGAAAATTGTGCCTTGTGCTAGTTCCTGATGACAAAACTATAGTTTAAATTTTCCATTATGGACTTCAACTATTGTGTGCTTTTGACAAGAGAAATTTTTCTTTTTCTATTTTTTTTGAGACAAAGTCTCGCTGTGTCACCCAGGCTGGAGTGCAGTGGCACGATCTTGGCTCACTGCAACCTCCGCCTCCTGGGTTCAAGCAATTCTCTGCCTCTGTCTCCCAGGTAGCTAGGAGGAGAGGCACCTGCCACCATGCCCAGCTAATTTTTGTATTTTTAATAGAGACAGGGTTTCACTATCTTGGCCAAGTTGATCTTGAACTCATGACTTCGTGATCCACCTGCCTCAGCCTCCAAAAGTGCTAGGATTATAGGCGTAAGCCACCAGACCAGACCTCTTTTTCTACTTTTAACAGGCTTTTCTATTATAATATACTGTACTTTATAATTACTGAGTTTGTACTACTGTCTGCTCATGTGTTGATTTTAGATAAACATAGACACACAACAATTGTATTTTTTAAGATAAATGACTAATAATTCCATTTATTTTTTGGATATTTGAGAAACATCTAGTTTTTCTGATACAATCTGAGAACATGAATAAACCGCATGCCATATCTTATAATATATTGATAATATTAAGGTGTCCTCATTAAGATAAATTTTTCTCTGTCTGGTATTATTAAATAATATGACAGTGATTTCAATCCTGGCCTTGCCACTTGCCAGATGTGTGCCCTTAGGCCAATTACTAAACCTCAATTCGTCTCAGTTTTTTCAATTGGAAATGAGGATATAATAATAATTTCTCATAAATTTGTTACAAGAATCAAATCAGTTAACTTTATAAAACATTTTAATAGTGCCAGACACATAGTGTGATTTGTGTTTGTTAAAAAATAAAATACTTTTTCTTGTTCTTTTTTCTAAATTTTTAACTTTTTTTCACATTTCTGCTGGCAAGGATCTTGTTCTAAATGCATATGCAAATCTCCATCTCCAGACTTCTATCCAACAAATAGACTAATTTGCCTTCTTTTCCTTGCCTTTATTTCTCTTCTTCTACCCTCTACTCTCATAGTAGGCTTCAGAAGGAGGACAAAAATGAGAAATTACCTGGAAAAATTGGCCTGCGCATGCCACCTTTTCAAACCTGACATTATAGATTATATCAGTTAGCATAGATTTGGAATCAAGTAACAAAATTTATTTCAATCCCATTGGTTTAAATTGGCTGACAAAGTATAGTAGAATGGCAGGATGGATTTCAGGGCTGGCTTCACTCAGTGAGCACAGCTCCTTTTCGTCAGCATTGTTGCTTTAAGTGTGATGTCCTTTTCCTTAGACTGAGTTGCCTCATGCTGGCAAAATGACATTAGAAGTTCTAGGTTCTATATAATGGAATATGTAGAAGATGAGAGGGAGTCCATTTTGCTTTTAAATATGAAAAAGTTTCTTACTAGAAACACCCAGAAAGCCCTCCTTTATGACTCACTGGCTCAGATGAAGTTACAAGCTAATTCTGAAAAATTGAGGCTAGGAGAGTATTAAGAGCTAACTGGATTAGCTGAACCAATCTCTCTAGTATGATGGATGGGATTACCCTCAGATAAATGAGGCCCACTCCGGTGCTAGAGTCTGTCAACTTACTTTTAAAAACATTGGTAATGGTGGAAGGCATAGATGCCTGAACCATAGTGGAATTGTGTCAGAAGAGAAGAAGGGGGAATGGATACAGTGTAGCTACTACTGATGACTACATAGGCTATGTTATCTGTAGGAGGGGATTTAGAAATTCATCAGTGTCAGTAATAGCTATCTCTGAATGAGGAACAAGTTGCAGCTAAGCGGACCTTTAAATTCCATAAATTCCATAAAGTGGTCTTTTAGATTATGTACATCATTTTTGGGGTTTGTTTGGTTATAAAAACCAGGCATAATCAAATCGGCATAATCAATCTTGTCTGTCCGTGGTGCTAACACTGGCACCAGGGCTACACAATTTGAACTGTAGTTTCTGGGCTTATTTAAAAAAAAAAATTAATCATAGTATCTTTTTCTATTTTGAAGTAGTGTTAAACTTGCAGATTTGCAATAATTGTACAAAGGCCTTTTTTGTTTTTTTTCTTGGATCAATTTGAAAGTAAATTACTGATATGATGCCCCATTATAGCCTGATATTTAATGTATCAAAAGCAAGAAAATGCTCCTACCAAAACACCATGTAATCATTAAAATCAGGAAATTTTATTTTTTTTTCCAGATAGGGTTTCATGGTGTCCCCTAGGCTGAAGTATAGTGGTACCATCATAGTTCACTGCAGCCTCCAACCCCTGAGCTCAAATGATCTTTCTGCCTTGGTCTCACAGAATGCTGGGATCACAGGCATGAGACACCACACCTGGCCAAAATCAGGAAACTAATTCTCTACATTAGTTCCATTTAGTTGCAGACTCCACTCATGTTTTGCCAATTATCCCAATGTTTCATAGCAAGAAGGTCCAGTTGAGGATCACATGTTGAGTTTGTTATTTCTTTTTATCTCCCTTAATCTTGAATCTCAGTCTTCTTTGACTTTCATGATCTTTACAGACAAATTACGAGGCAGAATACCCTTCACTTGGGGTTTGTGTGGTTTCCTCATTATTATATTCAGATTATGTATATGTGACAGGAATATCACAGAAACATAGAAGTGATGGTGCATTCCTTTCGTTGTATCCTATCAGGTGGTCTACAACTTTAATTTGTTCCATTATTGGTGATGTTCACTTTGAATCCTTAATTGAAGTGCTGTCTGTTAAGCTTTTCCACTGTAAAATTACTCAATTTTCTTTACAATTAATAAGTATGTGGGGAGAGTTTCTATACAGAGGTAAATTGGACTTCAGGGCTACTCAATGCGTTTTTAAAAATTTTGCAATTTCCTTAGTTCTGTTAATATGTAAAGATGTAAATTATTCAATCTTTATTAAATTTTCACCTACTGGTTTTGATATTCATTGATATATTTTGACTGAATCAGTTATGATGATGACAATAGTTACTATATATTTGATTTTTCTAATTTAGGCATTCATTCTATATTTATTAGATGCCATTCTAGTGTGAAAGTTCTCTTCTTCCTGTTTGTTTATATTAATATGGGCTCATGAATTCCTAGTTTATAAAATGGGCTATAATTTTTTCTTATTATTTATTTTGATACCCACATTGTTCTTGATTTGGTCAGTAAGGATTCTTTCAGACTAGCTGCTATGTGAGTCTGACCTGTCCTTTTCATTCACTGAGCACTGTGTTACTTTATGGCGCAAAAAGATGTCCCAGACTAATCTTGTACTTCCCCAATTCCATACCAGAATCAGACAATTCCCCAACGGGTTCTGCTTCTTTCTGGTGGAAACCAGTATTTAGATTTGGGTGCTAGATATACTTATTGTTGTTGGGGTGTCAGTGTTGCCCAGTAGTCTCAGTAGTCAGATGTAGGGAAAATACTTAAGTTCAAACCGATACCATCAATCCCAATCCCAATCCAACACCAAAGGCTATCAGAATAGATCAGAGTAGATTACAGCGAAGAGAAGTTGGAAGAAGACCTGGAGTTTCTTCTTCAATCTTGCTGCTTTGATAGAGGACAGAATTCTGTTTTACAATTCAGCATACCCATATCTATTTTTAACTTTGCTAGAGAGGTAATTCTCTTAATAACGTAAAGGATACTGGGTAACAAAAAATGCTTTCATGAAATGTGCAACTACATTAGTTTCCTATGGCTGCTATAAAAATTACCAGAAATCTGGTGGTTTAAAATAAGACAAATCTTTCAGTTCTGGAGGTAAATTGGACTTCTGAGAAATCTGAAATCAGTTTCAGTGGGCTGAAGTCAAGGGCTGATTCCTTCTGGTGGCTGTAGGGGAGAATCTGTTTTTCAGCTATAGCACCCGCCTGTATTTCTTGGTTTGTGGCCCCGTTCTCCATCTTCAAAGCTCACCGCTCTAATCTCTGCTTCCCTCACCCACTTTCCGTAACTAGTCTTCTCACTTTCTGACTCTAACTCCTCCTGCTTTCCTCTGTAAGAAGGAACACCCTTGTGTTTACATTGGGCCTAACTGGGTGATCCAAAACAATTGCCTCAAAATCCTTCATTTAATCACATTGCAAAGTCCCTTTACCATGTAAGGTAATATATTTATAAATTCTGGAGATGAGGATATAAACACTTAGAAGCCATCATTCAGCTACCACACCAAGACTCAGCTAATTTGTTTCAAGTTTTTATTTTTGTAGAATCAATTTTACTTTTGAGTTGCATTAATCAGAACTGTCATTTCCAAGTTTTAGAACAAAAACGATTCAATTTGGCTTTGGCAAGGAAAAGGGTCTTTATTAGCTCCCATAAATTAAAGTTGTAGAGCTCTAATCGATATGCTCTATTGAGTCCAAGGGGTCAAATATGTTGATAGGAAACTTTCTCTTCATCTTTTAACTCTGTTTTCTTTTGGGTTTATTCTGGGCTCGGCTTTCCTCTCCTATTGGCGAGATGGCCACCAGTAGCTCCAGCATTCTTCTATCTTGGAATCCCGGGACATAGAAAGATTCTGTTTCTCCCTATAATGTCAATAAAACCCAGTTAATGTAGCTGGGCATGGTGGATCATGCCTATAATCCCAGTGACTTGGGAGGTTGAGGTGAGAGGATGGTTTGAGGCCAGGAGTTTAAGACACACCTGGGAAACATAGGGAGATGTCATCTCTACAAAAATATTAAAAAATTATCAGGGCACGGTGGCACATGGCACATGCCTGTAGTCTCAGATGTTTGGGAGACTGAGGCAGGAGGATCCCTTGAACCCAGGAGGTGGAAGCTACAGTGAACTATGATTGCACTACTGTATTCCAGCAGCGAGACCCTGTCTTAAAAAAAAAAAAATCTAGTTAATGATTTTCATTGATCCAAATTTAGTGGGATTCTGTAAATCAAAATGTTTGCTGCTTCTACTGAAATTGCAACCACTTGATGTATTATTCATTAATTTACTACCTAAAGGTTTTCCTCAACTTCCCCTCTTTTCCTCTATCTCCCTCTTTTCTTTTTTAAACACTTCTCATTTAAAAAATAATTAGAATATTGTATCTATATGATTCTTAATTTAAATATCTTATTTAATATTAAAAAATTTGGAGAGAAAATAATTTAGCAAGAAAATATGATCTGAAGGTTTACTGTGGTTGAGATTATTTTTGTCATAATAATTTTTATAATAATGTATTTAAGCTAATAGTTTGAGAAGTTCATCCCTGATTATGTGCTAGAGAATCCCGATGTGAGACTAAAATGCATGGTTATTAAAGACCTGTAGACATAGAAAATATGAAAAATACATTTATGTTAAATATATAAATCTTATAAAAGCTTCACATACTGTTAGCAGTCTCTGTGGTCTTGATTTTCTTGGTATTTATGTTACTGCTTTCTTTTGTTTCTATAACTGAAATATTTATGAAGTATAAATAGATTTGGGCCACCTGCTGATATTTGGATAGATAAGGTATGGTATCTTTACTGTTAAGCCTTTTTCAGAATTTGTTAATATCAAGCATCCTGTTTATTTTCAGGAATGAGCATATGTCAAGTTCAAACAGAACCAAGCTTACTTGAATACTAAAACATTTAAAATATTCAACTTTTTATAAAGCAGTCTTTGTTAACCTCTTCTAATATTTTTATTTTTTAAATTTAATTTCAAAACTTACACTTTTAGTTTGAACCAGACTGTACAAGTATTTTAATACCTTTTAAATTAGAACTTAAGTGCCTTTGCAGAGAGAAAAAGAGAAATAGACGCATAGAAGGAGCTCAGTCAATACCTTTAAACTGATTGGTATTCACATTATAAAATTCAAGTCTGTTAACAATGCCTTTTTAATTGAAGAACTGTAATAAGTACTTGCCTTTTTTACATTGTGAATATCCAATTGCTATTTGACAGACTATGCATGTCAAATACTTGTATGCATTGTATAGATGCTATTATATTTTTCATAAAAAAACTGCTTTTTTGGTTTAGTGTACAAGTATTATATTGAAGGAGTAGGACACAGAGAGATAGTACAATCATGAAGCAACTTAATTTTCCCTCATCATTCTTTAAAATTTTTTCTGCTGGAACAATTCTCCTCTTGCCCCATGGGTAAAATTAAGACCAATCTTGACTTTTCAAGTTACTTCTAGGTCTCCTAGACAATCTCGGGTCACTAGCTAAAATATCATTTTCATAAAATAGAAATTTAAAGTTCATTAATGTTAAAGACTTCCCCCTTTGTTAGGATGGGCCATCAACTATGGAAAAGGGCCTGTTAGCCTCTTCCTTAATTCCCCAGAGAGTTCTTCTGCTTCTTCTCCACTTTTTAGGGGCCTCTCACTCCTCTAGAGTTGAAAGAGGTGTGGCAGGGCAGATATATTCATTGACACTACTTATTTGGCACTGATTTGTGTTAGTTTCCTCTGGCCACGATAGATGTGTAAGGTCAACTTTTACTGACTAACCTGCTGATATGGTTTGGCTCTGTGTCCCCACCCAAATCTGGAATTGTAATCTCCAGGTGTCGAAGGAGGAACTGGTGGGAGGTAACAGGATCACGAGGGCAGTTTCCTCCATGCTGTTCTCGTGATAGTGAGTGAGTGGACATGAGATCTGATTATTCGAAAGTGTTTGGCAGTTCCCCGCTTTGCTCTCTCTCTCTCTCTCGCAGACTTGTGAAGAAGATCCCTGATTCCCCCACTTCCACCATGATTGTAAGCTTCCTGAGATCTCTGCAGCCATGCAGAACTGTGAGTCAATTAAGCCTCTTTTTTTTTTTTTTTTTTATAAACCACCCAGTCTCAGGTATTCTTTATAGCAGTGTGAAAATGGACTAATACACACGCCATTGTTGGAGATCTTGCACCTGCATTTTCTTGATGTCAGTGAATACATTTTCTGGATGTTTATAGCTCCTCCTCCACCTCTTAGGAATCTAGAAAGTTTACTCCCTGCTGGGTCATCTCATGCATTCAGGCAATCTTCTTGGTCAGGACAACACCCAGGCCAATTTTCTCAAGCCACAACCACATCAAGTCCAGTGGAACAATCTCTCTTGATTCTGCCTTCAGAGAGATTGGCCAGGCAGATTTACCATGTGTGAGTTTTATGTTAGGGAGCTGTGATCCCCAAACTCCAGAGGACTTACGTCCAGCTTTCTGACTAGGCATCAACATGTCTTTCCATAGGCTTCTGGGTGGTGCTACTATGCGCTTATTGGTCTGTAACAATCTTCCTCTTCCTAATCTCTTCTAATTGTCACCTTTCCTTTTCTTCCTGCTTTAGTATCTCAGCTAAGGGTCTGTGTGGTCCCACAATGAGCCCGGGGTGGGGGATCAACCCAGTTTCAGGCACCTCATTTGCAAGTCCTGCTTTGGTAGTCTCAAATCTCTCCTTGGAATTTGAGACTGATTGCTACCTCTTGTCCAAGGGCCTAAACCAAATCTAAGATATAGAGTTTTATTTTAGATCCTGTCACAAGCGAAGAATCACTAATTAGTTCAGGAAATGATCATTTCCTCTTCAAGGGCCATTTATTTGATAGCTATGAAGTGGGAAAATCTAAGTTATGATAGTTTTCTTTTTCTGGTAATTTTACCACCGACTATTACATTTTTGTCACACCAGTTTCTTCATAATATTCCTACTTGTCTCATAATGAGGTTGTGATAAAAATAGTATAAAGTGCCTGGAACTTGTGTGTGGAGAATTTAGTAATTATCTAATGTACATCACATTATTTTTCTGCCAGGCAGCTATTATTTAAGTGCCAATAGAGAAATTGAGACAAAAATCAACACTTTTTGAATAAAAGTGTATTGAACTTTGAATACAACTTACCTTCCAAAGTAACTATAAAAGTTCTATAGGAGAGGGAAAGAACAGTTTCACCCTCCTTGAGTAAGTATTTTCTCTATCAATGACTCTGTTCAAGTTTTAAGGCAGGTGCAAAATAAATCATTGATCCTGTCACCTCTCACCAATTCCTCCTTCTACACCTGGGGATTACAATTCCAGATTTGAGTGGGGACACAGAGCCAAACCATATCAGCATGTTAGCCAGTAAAAGTTGACCTTACACATCTATCATGGCCAGAGGAAACTAACACAAATCAGTGCCAAATGAGTAGCATCAATAAATACATCTGCCCTGCCACATCTCTTTCAACTCCAGAGGAGTGAGAGGCCCCTAAAAAGTGGGGAAGAAGAAGCAGAAGAACTCTCTGGGGAATTAAGGAAGAGGCTAACAGGCCCTTTTCCATACCTTTTTCATTCTACTCAATAATTAGCCACTATAGGTATTGTAGTTTTATTTATCAACAGTTTGTAAATAACAACAGCTGATTTATAAACATGATGAGAGTCATATAAAATGCACACTTGTTACCAATATTTTGTTAATAGGCTACGAAGAAGTTGGAAAGAAATACTGTCATTTTAACAGTTATGTAAATGGAAAGGTGAGTTACAAATATTATAGGCATACAAGTGTTCATATATACTTGACTCCAAGATCAAGATTAAAAAAATATGTAATAGGTAGTTTAGTGTGCTATGTGATTTGTACACTATTTCTAGAATTTGATATTTTGTATCAAACAATTACATGTGCATACCTTTTAAGCCAGCCATTGTACCTGTAGAAATTTATTAAAAATAATCAGATAAGTGCAATGTGTGTGTTTGTATTATGGCACAATTTTTGAGTATTAAAAATCAGAAAATCCTAGATGACTACAGGCAGAGATTAGTTAAATAAATCAGGATATGTCTATATAAGGCAACACTATAAAACCACTAATAATTGTTAAATATCTCTACTTAATTACAATTAACTAATTTCCCAATATATTGCTAAATGGGAAATGTAATCTACAAATGGATATTGATAATATTATTCTATTACTGTAAAAAAGACTATAAATATTTTAATATATACCTTGAAAATTCTGGAAGGATACACAGAAACATGTTCAGAGTGGTTGCTTCTGAGTGGTGATATTCCTTTAATCAATAAATACTCACCAGTCCAGTGCAGTAAGAACCATTTGGTCTAGTTAATAAACGGAAGTGTAAGGAAGTGAGACAATATTTCACATTTGACTCCTGCCTTTTACTGAAGTGAAAACTTGTATGGCCACCTGACATTCTGTAGGCCCACTTTTATCCTGTAGATTGTTGTTCATCTATTTAATCAATAGTCTTCTATTTGTCTTCAGGAAACACATGATAATCAAATCAATGGAACTTCCACTTTGCTTCATTCTCCCTCCTAACTGAAGCCTTAGCCCATGTTTACAGGTAGTGGAACACACTTGTTCACCTCTGCAAATGAAACAGTGATATTTTTCAAGATTGTTCTGCAACATTTTCACACCTTTTTTCTTTTTTCTTCTTCTTCTTTTTTTTTTTTTTTGAGATGTAGTCTCGCTCTGTCGCCCAGGCTGGAGTGCAGTGGCGCGATCTCGGCTCACTGCAAGCTCCGCCTCCCGGGTTTGCGCCATTCTCCTGCCTCAGCCTCCCGAGTAGCTGGGACTACAGGCGCCCGCCGCCACGCCCGGCTAATTTTTTGCATTTTTTAGTAGAGACGGGGTTTCACCGTGTTAGCCAGGATGGTCTCGATCTCCTGACCTCGTGATCCGCCCGCCTCGGCCTCCCAAAGTGCTGGGATTACAGGCGTGAGCCACCGCACCCGGCCACCTTTTTTCTTGTACAGTTTTTTTACCAACGCCTATTACTAAAGTTACAATAATATTTTGATACATAATGAGATGGAATTAAATATGTTTAAGGAAGTACTGTTGATCTAAGTAATAAGAGAGTTTGGAATTGGCAGCAAGAATGGACCAAATATAGAATGATGTTCAGAACTGAAAAGGAGGTGAAAAGGGATATATATATGAAATTGGGGGCTAGGAGAATTGAGATTTGGAAAGACAAGCACAGCATGGAAATAGAGTAAAAAGTTGAAAAGAATGTGAGCCTTGAGACAAATAGGCCTTGTTCTGGCATTCTTTTCTGCCACTTACCTGGGTAATCTTATTAACCGCCCTTGATCTTAGTCTCCGCAGCCATAAAATGGAGATATTTCTATCAGTGTTGTAAAAAGTAAATTACATAAATACAAACTTAAAGTTCTTGTAACAAAGTGGACAGTCAAACACTAGGGTGGTGGCCAGTCTCTGAGATGACCCTCAATGACCCCACCTCCTAGTATTTACACCCCTGTGTGTAGTTCCTTCCCATGTAGTATCTGAGCTGGTCTGTGACAATAAAATACAGCAGAAGTGTCACTTTTGAGGTTAGGTGATAGAAAGATTGCAATTTCCGTTTGGGGTTCTTTCTTTCTTACTCATATCACTTGCTGTTGGGGAAGTTATGTTGTATGAGGAACATGGCATGGCTCATGTGGTGAGGAGCTAAAGTTTCCTGCTAATAACTCTGTGCTTGAGCTTGGAGGCAGATCCTTCAGACTGAATCAAGCCTCAGATAACTGCAGCCCCAGCTGACACTTTGATTGCAGCCTTGTGAGACATCTTAAGCCAGAACTACTGAGCTAAGCTGCTCCTAAATTCTTGGCCCACCCAAACTGTGGGATAATAAATACTTCTCCTTTAAGTGCCTAAGCTTGGATTAATCTGTTATGCAGCAATCAATATCTAATACATGTAGCTATCATTTTGAAGATTTGGGAGGTGATGGTTTAAATCTACAGTACGTGGGGGCTAGTAGTAGGTGGTAAGAATTTTAAGCGGATCTAGCAGTGGGAAGGAAAGTTAAGCACTAGTGTCCTAGGCCAGTTTATTGATTGATTGGTTGATTGATTGAGACAGAGTTGAGCTCTGTCCCTGAGGCTGGAGTCCTGTGGCCCGATCTCAGTTCACTGCAACCTCTGCCTCCAGGGTTCATGAGATGCTCGTGCCTCAGCCACCCAAGTAGCTGGGATTACAGACATGAGCCACCACGCATGGCTAATTTTTGTTAGAGATGGGATTTCACCAAGTTGGCCAGGCTGGTCTGGAGCTCCTGGCTCAAGTGATCTACCCTTCTGGCCTCCCAAAGTGCTGGGATTACATGTGTGAGCCACTGTGTGCAGCCGAAAGGTCAATTTATACTTTATTTATTGGAGGACACTGAGCCAGGGCTTCTCAACTGGTAAGCTAGGAATTTGGCGTAGATGTTTTTAGATATTGATTCCTCTCCACTCTTTGGGAGGTTTGGTGAGGTCTGGGAGGCTGAATTCTTGGAGTTAGTCACCTCTGGACTTGCAAAGGCTCCCCTTTTTATGCCCATGTGCCATACAATATGATTTTCTATGTGTGCCATCGTGTGAGAACACTTGGACGGTACTGGCATTTACAAGGCCAGCATCTTTGCTTTGGGTACAGGGGTATGAGACAAATAACTTCATATAAACTGTGAACTGTGAAGGTTAGACTAAGGAAGAATTTCAAAATCTAGTGTTCTGTGTTCCCTTAAGGGTTATAAAGGGGGATTCAAATATTCAGTCTTTGTGCCTCAGTTTCCTCAATTATACTAGCAATCATACCAATTTCACAGGCTTGCTATGGTTGTTACATGAGCTATCCAATATCAAGTGCTTAGAACTGTACCTGTCTGGCATATGTTTAGTGCTCAATAATGTCAGTTACAATTATCATTGCTCCTAGACCCTGGCTCCAAACTTCTTCCTACCAGCTTGAATTCTTGGAATCAGGCTTATATTAGGTCTTCCTGTATTCATAACAAGGGTAGGTTATTGTGGCCCAGGGCTTCAAATCTGCTCTTCCTTTCTCCTGATTGAGGCAATATCCCTATGGAACATGAGATGTTTTTGGGAGTTATTTGTTCATTTCACCCTGACTTGGCAAGAAAAGGCAGAGGCTGCTGTTCACCTCCTTAAGTCTCAGATATTTTACTTGTAAAATAAAAGGGTTAGACTATATGACTTATAAGGTCTCTTTCAGTCATAACAATCTATGAATTTATAAATAATCAAATTAATGCACAGGTGGGTAATAGTGGTGAAGTGGAGTGAAAGGTGATCAGCGCAATTGCAGTTTCAAGCTTTACATAATTGTACAGGACATTTAGATAAAACCTGGGTTCCAAAGCTATCTAGGTATACATTACATATGAAAAAACTCTAGTTTCTGAAAAGTGAGAAATATCTGTGGTTATTCTCATAACATCTTATTTGATTTTATACTAAATTCTATGTTCTATACTGTAAGGATGTGTCTATATATCTACACATAAACCAGTATCTATCTATCATCTATCTATCAATATATGCAGCTATCAATTTAAAGAAAAATTAAGGCATTATTCATGAACAAATTTAATTTGCTTTAAAACAATAAGATTAATGATATTTTCATTCAATAATATTAACTTTCATGTACCATTTTCCAAAAGGTAAAGCAACTGTTGTGGAAATTAAAGACTCAGATTTCTACAACGAGACTGAACCAATGAACAAGGTTTTTGGATGGCAATTAAAGGATTCTCAGTAAAAAGAAATATTTAGATTAAAAAGGATAACTTCATCACAGTTAAAAAGAAAAAAAAAAAATCACTTCACAAAACAGCCAGCAGAGGTCCTCAGTCCCATAGTTTATCAATTCTATTACTGTCCTGAAAAATCTCTCCCTATTGTGTAAGGAACTGGTTCCAGGGACTCATTTGCTTACTTCAGATAATTAATCACAATGCATCGCCTCCAGGTTTAAACTGAGATGGAAAAGAACATATTTAAATCAAAAATACAATTAATTCTCATAGATTTTTTAAAAATACAATTAATATGTGCAACAATGTATAATGTGTTGAAAGAAATACAGATACAAAAGAATGAGGGAGTAAAAGTGCAAGTTACATGTTTTAAATGAGTTTTCAGAAAAATTCAACAGATAAAGGTGAAGAATGTTGAGGAGAAGACAAAGCCATTGCATATGGGTGTCATTTCTGATATTTTCAGTTTTGTTTCTTTCTCAGTTTGAGCTATTGTTTTACTTCTAGGAGAAAAATAAAAAGAAAGGATTCATATAGGACATTCTTTAGGTAAAAATCCTAAATACTGTGTTTTTTCATTAAATATAAATTTTAAAAAGGATTTAATAGAATCAGAAATAGAAATAACTAATGAGGTTGTTGCTGAGATAATTAGAAAATATTTCTGAGTTGCCAATCTTTCTCTTCCTTTTTCTTTCTGTCTCAACACTGAGACAGCATTGAAACTCCTCTTAAAAGGAAATACTCATTGGATAACCACCAGAGACACTTAGGCATCTCTCTTGATAGAGCTTACTAGTTTATTGGTGTTGTGTTAGGGTTAATTGACAATATGTGCTAGATATAAAAAACCTAATATTTGCTCAAAAAAAGAAGTAAACATTTAAGACAATGGCCAAAGCTCAATCTCTTTGGGTCTTAGCTTCCTAATCTAAGTAATACTTTGAGAGTATTGTGTTTGTGGAGGAATGTGTCAGGGAGGGCACCCCAAGGGATATAATTTAATGACCTGACATAGATGTATATACTAGGAAGATTAACTAGACATCATCTCATGGCCCAAAATAAATATAATGGAAATTAGATGACAAGGAAGGAAAGATTCTGAGTAAAGTTGAGATAAATAATCTCAGAGTAAAAGAAAAAGGATGGGTCATTTAGGAAATTGTCTTCTCATTCTTTTTTTTTTTTTTTTTTTTTTTTTTTTTATTTTTTTTTTTTTTTTTTTTTTTCTTTCTTTATTTTTTATTATACTTTAAGTTCTACAGTACATGTGCACAAAGTGTACGTTTGTTACATATATATACATGTGCCATGTTGGTGTGCTGCACCCATTAATTCGTCATTTACATTAGGTATATCTCCTAATGCTATCCCTCCCCACTCCTCCCATCCCACAATAGACCCCAGTGTGTGATGTTCCCCTTCCTGTGTCCAAGTGTTCTCATTGTTCAATTCCCACCTATGAGTGAGAACATGTGATGTTTGGTTTTCTGTTTTTGCGATAGTTTGCTGAGAATAATGGTTTCCAGCTGCATCCGTGTCCCTACAAAGGACATCAACTCATCCTTTTTTATGGCTGCATAGTATTCCATGGTGTATATGTGCCACATTTTCTTAATCCAGTCTATCACTGATGGACATTTGGGTTGGTTTGTGAATAGTGCCACAATAAACATACATGTGCATGTGTCTTTATAGCAGCATGATTTATAATCCTTTGGGCATATACCCAGTAATGGGATGACTGGGTCAAATGGTATTTCTAGTTCTAGATCCTTGAGGAATCGCCATACTGTTTTCCACAATGATTGAAGTAGTTTACAGTCCCACCAACAGTGTAAAAGTATTCCTATTTCTCCACATTCTCTCCAGCACCTGTTGTTTCCTGACTTTTTAATGATTGCCATTCTGACTGGTGTGAGATGGTATCTCAATGTGGTTTTGATTTGCATTTCTCTGATGGCCAGTGATGATGGGCATTTTTTCATGTGTCTGTTGGCTGCATAAATGTCTTCTTTTAAGAAGTGTCTGTTCATATCCTTTGCCCACTTTTTGATGGGGCTGTTTGTTTATTTCTTGTAAATTTGTTTGAGTTCTTTGTAGATTCTGGATATTAGCCCTTTGTCAGATGAGTAGATTGCAAAAACTTTCTCCCATTCTGTAGGTTGCCTGTTCACTCTGATGGTAGTTTCTTTTGCTGTACAGAAGCTCTTCAGTTTAATTTCAGATCCAATTTGTCAATATTGGCTTTTGTTACCATTGCTTTTGGTGTTTTAGACATGAAGTCCTTGCCCATGCCTATGTCCTGAATGGTATCTGTCTCTTATACACATCTAGATGTGTATAAGAGACAGAGCATGGAATGTTCTTCCATTTGTTTGTGTCTTCTTTTATTTCGTTGAGCAGTGGTTTGTAGTTCTCCTTGAAGAGGTCCTTCACATCCCTTGTAAGTTGAATTCCTAGGTATTTTATTCTCTTTGAAGCAATTGTAAATGGGAGTTCCCTCACAATTTGGCTCTCTGTTTGTCTGTTATTGGTGTATAGGAATGCTTGTGATTTTTGCACATTGATTTGTATCTTGAGAATTTGCTGAAGTTGCTTATCAGCTTAAGGAGATTTGGGGCTGAGACAATGGGGTTTTCTAAATATACAATCATGTCATCTGCAAACAGTGACAATTTGACTTCCTCTTTTCCTAATTGAATACCCTTTATTTATTTCTCCTGTCTGATTGCCCTAGCCAGAACTTCCAACACTATGTTGAATAGGAGTGGTGAGAGAGGGCATCCCTGTCTCATGACAGTTTTCATAGGGAATGCTTCCAGTTTTTGCCCATTCAGTATGATATTGGCTGTCGGTTTGTCATAAATAGCTCTTATTATTTTGAGATACTTTCCATCAATACTGAATTTATTGAGAGTTTTTATCATGAAGGGCTGTTGAGTTTTGTCAAAGGCCTTTTCTGCATCTATTGAGATAATCATGTGGTTTTTGTCTTTGTTTCTGTTTATATGCTGGATTACATTTATTGATTTGCGAATGTTGAACCAGCCTTGCATCCCAGGGATGAAGTCTCCTTGACTATGGTGGACAAGCTTTTTGATATGCTGCTGGATTCAGTTTGCCGGTATTTTATTGAGGATTTTTGCATCAATGTTCATCAGGGTATTGGTCTAAAATTCTCATTTTTTGTTGTGTCTCTGCCAGGCTTTGGTATCATGATGATGTAGGCCTCATAAAATGAGTTAAGGAGGATTCCCTCTTTTCCTATTGATTTCAATAATTTCAGAAGGAAAGGTACCAGCTCTTCCTTGTACCTCTGGCAGAATTTGGCTGTGAATCCCTCTGGTCTTGAACTTTTTTTGGTTGGTAGGCTATTAATTATTACCTCAATTCAGAGCCTGTTATTGGTCTATTCAGGGATTCCACTTTTTCCTGGTTTAGTCTTGGGAGAATGTTTGTCTCCAGGAATGTATCCATTTCTTCTAGGTTTTCTAGTTTATTTGCGTACAGGTGTTTATAGTATTCTCTGATGGTAGTTTGTATTTCTGTGGGGTTGGTGGTGATATCCCCTTTATCATTTTTAACTGAGTCTATTTGATTCTTCTCTCTTTTCTTCTTTATTAGTCTTGCTAGCGGTCTATCAATTTTGTTGATCGTTTCAAAAAATCAGCTCCTGGATCCATTGATTTTTTGAAGGGTTTTTTGTGTCTCAATCTCCTTCAGTTCTGCTCTGATCTTAGTTATTTCTTGCCTCCTGCTAGCTTTTGAATGTGTTTGCTCTAGCTTCTCTAGTTCTTTTATTTGTGATGTCTGGGTATCAATTTTAGATCTTTCCTGCTTTCTCTTGTGGGCATCTCGTGCTATAAATTTCCCTCTACGCACTGCTTTAAATGTGTCCCAGAGATTCTGGTATGTTGTATCTTTGTTCTCATTGGTTTCAAAGCACATCTTTATTTCTGCCTTCATTTCGTTATGTACCCAGTAGTCATTCAGAAGCAGGTTGTTCTGTTTCCATGTAGTTGAGCAGTTTTGTGTGAGTTTCTTAGTCCTGAGTTCTAATTTGATTGCACTGTGGTCTGAGAGACAGTTTGTTATAATTTCTGTTCTTGTACATTTGCTGAGGAGTGCTTTACTTCTAATTATGTGGTCAATTTTGGAATAAGTGCGATGTGGTGCTGAGAAGAATGTATATTCTGTTGATTTGGGGTGGAGAGCTCTGTAGATATCTATTAGTTCTGCTTGGTGCAGAGCTGAGTTCAATTCCTGGATATCCTTATTAACTTTCTGTCTTGTTGATCTGTCTAATGTTGACAGTGGGGTATTAAAGTCTCCCATTATTATTGTCTGGGAGTCTAAGTCTCTTTGTAAATCTCTAAGAATTTGCTTTATGAATTCGGGTGCTCCTGTTTTGGGTACATATATATTTAGGAGAGTTCGCTCTAGTTGTTGAATTGATCCCTTTACCATTACGTAATGGCCTTCTTTGTCTCTTTTGATCTTTGTTGGTTTAAAGTCTGTTCTATCGGAGCATAGGGTTGCAACCCCTGTCATTTTTTGTTTTCCATTTCCTTGGTAGATCTTCCTTCATCCCTTTATTTTGAGCCTATGTGTGTCGCTGCATGTGAGATGGGTCTCCTGAATACAGCACACTGATGGGTCTTGACTCTTTATCCAATTTGCCAATCTGTATCTTTTAATTGGAGCATTTAGCCCATTTACATTTAAGGTTAATATTTTTATGTGTGAATTTGGTCCTGTCATTATGATGTTAGGTGGTTATTTTGATTGTTAGTTGATGTAGTTTCTTCCTAGCATTGATGGTCTTTACATTTTGGCATGTTTTTGCAGTGGCTGGTACCAGTTGTTCCTTTCCATGTTTACTCCTTCCTCCAGGAGCTCTTGGAGGGCAGGCCTGGTGGTGACAAAATCTCTCAGCATTTGATTATCTGTAAAGGATTTTATTTCTCCTTCACTTACGAAACTTAAGTGGATATGAAATTCTGGGTTGAAGATTCTTTTCTTTAAGAATGTTGAATATTGACCCTCACTCTCTTCTGGCTTGTAGCGTTTCTGCCAGGAGATCCACTGTTAGTCTGATGGGCTTCCCTTTGTGGGTAACCCGACCTTTCTCTCTGATTGCCCTTAACATTTTTTCCTTCATTTCAACTTTGGTGAATCTGACAATTATACGTCTTGGAGTTGCTCTTCTCAAGGAGTATCTTTGTGGCGTTCTCTGTATTTCCTGAATTTGAATGTTGGCCCACCTTACTAGGTTGGGGAAGTTCTCCTGGATGATATCCTGCAGAGTGTTTTCCAACTTGGTTTCATTCTCCCTGTCACTTTCAGGTACACCCATCAGACGTAGATTTTGTCTTTTCACATAGTCCCATACTTCTTAGAGGGTTTGTTTGTTTCTTTTTACTATTCTTTCTCTAAACGGCTCTTCTCACTTCATTTCATTCATTTGATCTTCGATCACTGATACCCTTTCTTCCAGTTGATCGAATCAGTTACTGAAGCTGGTGCATTTGTCACGTAGTTCTCATGCCACGGTTTATAGCTCTATCAGGTCATTTAAGGACTTCTCTGCTTTGGTTATTCTAGTTAGCCATTCGTCTAATCTTCTTTCAAGGTTTTTAGTTTCTTTGCGATAGGTTCGAACTTCCTTCTTTAGCTCAGAGAAGTTTGATCATCTGAAGCCTTCTTCTCTCAACTCGTCAAAGTCATTCTATGTCCAGTTTTGTTCCATTGCTGGCGAGGAGGCGCATTCCTTTGGAGGGGGAGAGGTGCTCTGCTTTTTAGAATTTTCAGCTTTTCTGCTCTGTTTTTTACCCATCTTTGTGGTTTTCTCTCCCTTTGGTCTTTGATAATGGTGATGTACAGATGGAGTTTTGGTGTAGATGTCCTTTCTGTTTGTTAGTTTTCCTTCTATCAGTCAGGACCCTTAGCTGCAGGTCTCTTGGAGTTTGCTGGAGGTCCACTCCAGACCCTGTTTGACTGGGTATCAGCAGTGGAGGCTGCAGAAGAGTGAATATTGCTGAACAGCAAATGTTGCTGCCTGATCGTTCCTCTGGAAGCTTTGTCTCAGAGGGGTACCCAGCCGTGTGAGGTGTCAGTCTGCCCCTACTGGGGGGTGCCTCCTGGTTAGGCTACTCGGGGGTCAGGGACCCACTTGAGGAGGCAGTCTGTCCATTTTCATATCTCAAACTCCATGCTGGGAGAACCACTACTCTCTTCAAAGCATCTGTAGAGGTTTAAATCTGTAGAGGTTTCTGCTGCCTTTTGTTTGGCTATGCCCTGTCTCCAGAGGTGGAGTCTACAGAGGCAGGCATGCCTCCTTGAGCTGCAGTGGGATTCCCCAAGTTTGAGCTTCCAGGCCACTTTGTGTGCCTACCCAAGCCTCAGCAATGGTGGCTGCCCCTCCCCCAGCCTCGCTACTGCCTTGCAGTTAAATCTTAGACTTCTGTGCTAGCAATGAGGGAGGCTCTGTGGGCATGGGACCCTCCGAGCCAGGTGCAGGATATAATCTCCTGGTGTGCCGTTTGCTAAGACCCTTGTAAAAGCGCAGTATTAGGGTGGGAGTGACCTGATTTTCCAGGTGTTGTGTGTCACAGTTTCCTTTGGCCAGGAAGGAAATTCCCTTCTCCCTTGCACTTCCTGGGTGAGACGATGCCTCACCCTGGTTCGGCTCTCGCTTGGCAGGCTGCACCCACTGTCCTGCACCCACTGTCCAACACGCCCCAGTGAGATGAACCCGGTACCTCAGTTGGAAATGCAGAAATCACCCATCTTCTGTGTCGCTCATGCTGGGAGCTGTAGCCTGCAGCTGTTCCTGTTTGGCCTTCTTGGAACTGCCCCTCCTTCTCATTCTTTTTAATTCTTCTTGAGGTTGTTTGCTTTTTTTTTTCTTCCTAATATTCTCCGCTGTCTCTCTCTTTGGTGGTGGCAGGCTGCCTTGAAAATTAGAGAGTCTTTAGAATTCAAACGCAGACAAACCAATAATGGGAGTGTGGGAGACATTCTTGGCCTTTCTCAAAGGTAGATCTAGGACACTCTAAAAATCTGTAAAAGCTAAACAGCTTTTTAAGGTTTGTTTTTTAAAAAAAGTGGTCAGAAAATTGGTAGGTGGCATGTAATTAAATTCATGATAGCTTCTAGAGCAAGTGAACATCTTTGGAAAATGACTTGTTTATCTTACTTCCCTTCATACCATACCCAGCAAGAATGAACTGAGTGAGAAAGACCTATAGTAATGGAGATAAAGAATAACCAAAAGGAACTCTGTTGTTATCTATAATCTTCTTGCTTGAGTGTGCCTATTTTCTTTCTAAAAAACAGGCTTTCAGATATTCTCAGTGCTAAATAATATGAGTAACTAATTTTCACTTATAGAAAGATATAATATGCATAGGTATGCATAGATGTCTTCAGGGCTAGTTATCACAGGCTTTGGTTTTACATAATGATGTTTGGGGTATATGCAGTGTTTTATTAATTCTAAAGTTGCATGTCCACAGCACAGTATCTTTCTAGTGCATTAAATATGTTTTTCAGGTATATATAATTTATTAATTTATGTCTTTTTTTAGTCATCAAGCTCTGTATTTGCTACTATTTATTTGATTCATTCCATTATGCCCAACATTTCAATAAACATTATTTAGACCTCTGGATAGTAATAAATGTGTCTAAATATATTTGTTGCCAAAGTGAAAACTATAATAGGATAAAATTATTATGAAACATATTGCAAATAAACACATTTGTTTTATATACAAATTAGATCTTATTATATATGATATAACCATATTATAAAACACTTAAAATAACATTTCATTAGATTTGGAAGTGCTGCTGCATTATTTTGCAGTTGTCCTCATGTGTATTCTTAAATTCTCTCCATATAGGAGATAAATCTAGAAATTTAATGATTTACATCAGGAGATTACACTTTTTTCTAGTATGGTTTGGTGTTTTTCTGTGGCTTGGTAAAGTTGAAGGGGTTGGATTTTATTGTCCTCATTGTCCTCTCTTTAAGCAAAAATATGGATTAAACAAATTTCATCCCTTACTTGCTAAGTAAACTTGAGTAATATAATTCAGACGACTCAGTTATAAATCAAATCTGAGGCACTCATTGCTCAAGAGTCATGGATGCTACTTCTTTTCTTCTATATTTCTAATTAGTGGGGCTTCTAATCTAACATGGCATCTACTATTTTTCATTAACGTTAAAGAGATGCCAGAGGGAGCTGACCAGTGTCCGTAAAGACTGGCATTGAAAACACACTAAACATTGGCCAGAGTGTGACAGGAGTCACTTGTATCTCCTTCCTTACACATCTAAATGTTGCAAGACATACCCAATAACTGAATATTAGTTGTAAGAACACTGAAAATTAGTTATAAGAGATGGGATTAGAAGCGTTATTTTCTTTTAAATATATTTTTCTTGAAAATATATCCATGGACTATAGACATTTGTTTTCATGTATTTCAGTCATTTTGTCCTCAATTTACTCCTGTTTAGTTCCTAGGTTATGAGTTACTCATAATGCCCCAATTTTTCTTTTATTAGATTTTAGTCTTGCACATCGAATATCTCAATCATGACCACTTCTTTTTTATAGAGAAATTGCCAGGGTTCTCAGGCTAAGTAATGGAGGAGAAAAGTTGAAGAGCAAAGGATATAGAGGGAAAGCTAACAGACAACTTTTTCCCCAAGGCCACCAAACTGGCAAAGAGACGGACTGGTTCCTAAGTTCCCACATTAGGGTTGGACCTCAGTGTCCAAAGATAATGTGATTGATGGTGTTAAGAAAACTTTATCTTCTAGTTATATTAAAAATAGAAATAAATTTTAAAAATTAAATTTGAGTTTTTAATTTTCACTTTAACATTTTATCACTGATTTTCATTACATTAAGTGGACAAGATGCATGATTCTGAAACCAAACCAAACAGAAAATGTCACACACAAAAACCTTACAACATTTTGTGATTGCGTTGAGATTTTTACACTGAGATGGAGACAAATATCTTTGGCCAGTCTCAAGTATAGATGTTGATGATGATTTTATCATATATTCATATTATTCTGTCAGTAATTCCACACAGGTATGTCTGTGAATAAAGAGACTGTGTGGTTCTTTAGATAAAGGGACAATTTATAAATCTCCTGCTGCCAAAATTACTTTTTCCATTTGAATATTTATTATTTCTGTTTTGTGATTAAAAATAAGACCCATAATCTCTTTTCAGTGCCATACTCATTTTATTAAGATGGAAAAAGGGTTAAATCAAAGAAGACATTTGTTAAATAAATATCAAATTCGATATAGCATAGGAAATGAGCTGCTGGTAGGTATGTCTAGCTCATTGCTTCTGTTTTTATTCAGACCTTGTTCCTAATACATGCCAAATAATGACGGTTAAGACTAGATCTCCTTTCAGCGTTTGTGTGTGTGTGTGTGGGGAAACTGCGAGGAGGTGGGTCTATCTACTTTATGATGTTGGCTGTGATACAAAGAAAACCTCAAGAAAAGCAAGGTTCTAGTAGTGGTGAAAGATGGGAAACTCATATATTATCAATCCATATATTTGTCCTTCTCCGTAGTTTTGCTCTTCCACCTTTATCTAAAATAAATAAGGAATTACCTGAGGCAGAATATTGATGGATCTATTTTTTAAACTGATTATTTTTCAATGCTAAGGCTTAAAAATAATTAGAGTTTACAAGGGGCTCAAGGAAAAGACTTATTTGTTTATAAGCTTCTTGTTAACCTTTCCCATTCTTTGCATTTTTGAAAATGTGAGAATAGATATTTCCTCCACATTTAATTTTTCTTGTCATTTAAATGTTGTCATTATTAATATACAAAAATATTTTATTTGGAATTTGATTATGTATCTACGTCCGTTTGAATACAGACTTAACAGATATGTACCTTTATATTTTCAAAGAAAAAATACTAAGAAATTAACAGTGAGTGTAATTTCAATTGTGCATCTACCTAATTAGATAAATGAATTGTTTTCAGCCAGCTTAGAAACACTCCAAATGTAATATAGTGTAATTGCTATTTATAAACACAAAAATTCAATTTCAGGTTCTTCAATAATTTAATTAAAAAGTATTCCTGTATATTCATTATAGCAGGACTTTAATGTTGGATAACTTGGTTAATGTATACAACTGGAATAATAATGCTATACACCTAAAATTTGTTATATTTATAATGAGATATATATTAACAGCAATTTTTTATTAAATACTTTTTTTTTACAATTAATACAACTTGATAAAGTTTTACAGCATTAGTTTTTGCAAAGGACAGTAAAGGACAAAGAAGAGTTTGAAACAGTTAAGAAATAAATATATTGTTTCATAAGCTTCTTAGAGTCAGATTACTTTAGAAGTTACTGCTACATGCTGAAGTATAATTTTGGCAAAAGATTAAAAAAACATAAAGATTACAATATTGACTATGTAAGCATTGTAAAGTAATTATTGGAAGTATGTGTACTTTAATTACTTTTAACAGAAAACATTGTACAGTAAAAAAATAGTATCAACAGTGTAGTAATACAAAAATGGTAAAATAGGACAAAAAAGCATTAATTTACCTTGTGGCTTTAGTTGAGTTACTAGACTTCTCTGAGTCTCAGTTTCCTAATTTGGACTGAATGATCTGTAGGATTTAAAATTCAAAAATGGCCTATATCTATAATATTGCTGTCACACAACTTCAAAGAACTTCAGTATCATGCAGTGTTGATGTAATCATGTATTTACTTAAAGCAGCAAGACTTTTAGAATATGAGTTTATACATAAGTTTAGCTTATTAGATCAAAGCATTTCATTTTTGAGGCAACTACCAAACTTACATGATTATTATCATTCAAGGCAAAGCTACTTTATTCCCTGGCATACAATGTTATCTGGAATTTTCATTTTGTTGTTGGCATTCACATTTTAGGGATACCTAAGGAAACCAAACTGGTTTTTACTATTATTGGTCATAGTTGGTATTGATGGTACTGAAAAATGTCATCAGTTATTTGGAGTGAGATGTTCAGTACTTTCCTTTCTACATGTAACACTTTAAAAACCTTATTTGGAAGAGAAGTTTAT
>NW_012108652.1:1151635-1178228 GCF_000951045.1 Mandrillus leucophaeus
AGCTGGGACTACAGGCACCCGCCACCTTGCCCGGCTAGTTTTTTGTATTTTTTTTTTTTAGTAGAGACGGGGTTTCACCATGTTCGCCAGGATGGTCTCGATTTCCTGACCTCGTGATCCGCCCGTCTCGGCCTCCCAAAGTGCTGGGATTACAGGCTTGAGCCACCGCGCCCGGCCGAGAAGTTTATTTTTCATACAGGAGCTGGTGATCCTTTTGAAGTGAAATTAGGTTCTTGTCGTCATGGCAACACAAGATTCCACACTCCTGCTTTTCTCACTGTATGTTTTTCTGAGTCAGGGTGTTCATAAGTGTTTTATTCATTGATGATAGTGCGTGGTTATTGGCATTGAGTAAATAGATCAGCCAGATAACATCTATGGTGCCTGTCAACTTTGAATTTCTAAGATATTGAATATTCCAAAAGAAGTGATTGTGGTGTCTCTTTTAGGATGGAGTTGGGATACTTTCACTTTTTTAAATACTTTGATCAGTCTATTTAATGCAAATGGCTATAACAAGCAACACTCATATATGTCGGTGGCTTAGCACAACAAATTATATTTTGTCTTGATTACATCAGGTGGTTGACAGGGCATAGCTGTACCAGAGGGTGACTTGTCTCTGTTGACCCTCAGAGGCCACTAGGAGTCTTCCACTGGATCTCCTTCATCTGCCTGGCTAAGAAGCCAAGAAGGAAAGCATGCAGAATCACACAGGTTGTTCATGGCTAGTTCTGGAAGTTGCACTCATTGATTCTATATACATTGCAGGACCCAATGAAGTAGCCCTAACTAACTTCAAAGGAAGCAGGGATATGTAGTCTTCTTGAGTGCTAGAAAGAGAAAATGGAATTGGCAAACAGTCTGTCTCTGCCACAGTGCCTTTTTGTTTACAAATGTTCTATGTGTAATTGGCATATCTTTGGGGAAATTACATCTCTCTATTTAAAATTCACTTTGAATGATGAACAGGTGGTAGCTGATGTATTAATTTAAATTTATCCTTGTTGCTTTTTCATAAAAGACTTGTTCATTGTTTCTTTCCTTATAATTTAGGGTATTCTGACTTTAACCATTAAGTTTTTATTTTTTATATTTATTGCTACCTTAGGATCTTACTTTAATTATTAAGCTTTTGGTTCTGTTAAAGAGAACTTCATAACTTACAAAATAATAATCATAACAGGACTTTAAAAATTCCTCAGAGGCAAGATGAACTTCATTTGAAGTAATTGAAAGTCAATTATTTTGTTCTAAAGTATCACTTTTACTTTAATTACCTGTTATTACAAGGAAAGTTTCTTAATAATCTTTTTGCTGTTCCTTACATCTGCAGTAAGTGTATAGCTGTGTGTGACCAATTAAAGATGTTCATAAATACTTTGACACTTCTCCATTGTTAAGTGAAGGCTATAGTCCCTCCTTTGAATCTGGGTGACCACTGTGACTGCTTTGAAACTAGAATAAGGCAGAGATGATGCAGTGTAAGTATTCAGGTTTATATCTTTTTTTTTTTTTTTTTTTGAGACGGAGTCTTGCTTTGTCGCCCAGGCTGGAGTGCAGTGGCGCGATCTCGGCTCACTGCAAGCTCCGCCTCCCAGGTTCACGCCATTCTCCTGCCTCAGCCTCCCGAGTAGCTGGGACTACAGGCGCCCGCCACTACGCCTAGCTAATTTTTTGTATTTTTAGTAGAGACGGGGTTTCACCGTGTTAGCAAGGATGGTCTCGATCTCCTGACCTCGTGATCCACCCTCCCCGGCCTCCCAACAAGTTTATATCTTAAGGCAATGGCAGCTTTTCCTCGTCTTCTGGAATTGATACTCTTGGAATGAAACCACCGTACTGTATGGCTTAAAGCCCCATAGGAGCCATGTGTAGGAGACTTGGATAACAGCTCCAGTGAATGCCCCATCCTGCAGCCAGTATCCATTGTCGGTCATATGAGTGAGTCATCTTGGATGTTAGTCCAACAGAGACTTCAGAGGATTTCATTGAGCTCCAGGTTCTTTCTGAATGCAATCAGCCAGAGATTCCAAAAAAGCTGTCTGGCTGGTCAGGTCAAGTTAGAAATGTGAGAGATCATAATAATACCTGTTTATGTCACAATAAAAACCTAGAACACTGTATTTTTCCTTATTAAGATTTTATTCCTAGAAGTCTTCTAACACCAGCATAACAAGGTGTTTTTATTAAACCAACCTTTGAATATGGTTGAACAATTACGGGATTTAGAGAAATGAATATGAATTACATCTCTTGTTTTTATTTATGTATGTATCAATCTATGTGTCTATCTACATACCTATACCTACCTATCTGCTTGTATTAGTTGCAACCTAGCTGCCAGCTGAGACAAGTTTGTGGGTTAATATTTGAGTCTGAGTGACATTGCCAAGGACTGGGTTCAATGAGATATATGTTTCAAGGTTGCCAGCAGGCAATATTCTTATAATTTTCTGGGTCATTGCCATAAACTAGAATTCTAAGACCATAATCATTTCGTCTAAGGAAGCATCAAACTCAACAGTTTGTCCTGGGTGGCAATGTCAATGTACGGTATAACTGGTGGGCAAACTTAGTCACTAGAGAGAACTGCGCATGTGAAGTTGTTCAAGAAACAGGGAATACAAACATTGTTGTTAAATGATGTGAATTCAGGCAGGTCAGGCCATGTGTGGATTATAATGAGCTATATCCTTATATTCTATTACTTGGAAGATCCATAAAGGATCAGATTACCTTAAGTTCTTGTTTCATATAGAGGTCTGGATCCTAAAATGATACCACTACCGATTCAGTTTTTTTTTTTTGTCTCCAGAATGTCTATTAAAGGTGAATATTCTCTTGGAGACTAGTACTTGGAATAAACTTACTCAGATGTTAGAGATTTTCATATATATTGGTTTTTTTCTAAGAAGAGAGGAGCCTTTAAAGATAATTGGTGTTATTCTTGGGAAGATACTGAATGTTGAAATAGGGAAAAAAGAGAGATGTCATATATTGCATACTTTATAATTTCATCTGAGCTAATGCTAAATGCACTGTGTAAGAATTATAAATGCATTTATAATTCTGTTTGCTGCATTCTGCTGGTGTCCTCAGAAGTCATATGAGCTTTGAGGCAGGCCCATATATTTTATAAAGTAGTAATATAATAAATCAATAACATTTATTAAAACTCATTAATTGATAAACTTTCCTTTTACCAGTCTTCTTCCAGGGCATACGTAAAATGTTGGAAACTGACAATGTGAATTCTGAACAGAACACGATAGTGCTTTCTTCAACAGGCATAGGCTTAGGATTAGAAGCCTGTTGGTAGTTCCCTAATGTATTATGTACAAAGGGAATAAAAATCTAAGACATCAGCTTCTACAGATAGTACAGCTAAAGTAACTTGATTGGCAGATGATTTTTTTGCTCCCAATTTCCTTCTACGGTTCTCTCTCTCTCTCCCTCTGTCGGAGCACATGGCCACAAAACTAGAAACTACATTTCTCAGAACTCTTGGTCAAGGGTGCTGGTGCTCACAAACTAAGTTATCACCAGTGGAGTGGAAATACAAGTGATTTGGACAATTTTCGTCTTATTTTCTTAAAAATAAAAACTACCCTGGGTTTTGTGTATTTTTTCCCTCTTGTAAATAGAACATAATGTTCTTGTGACCCAACTTCAACCATGCAGATGAAAATAACACCTTAGGGGAAGTGGTAAAGCAATAAGGTGAAAGGCACCTATGAGCCCGAAGGACCTTGTGGATCAGGCCACTTCAGCAACCTTGAACACTCCCCTTGGGATCATTATGTGAAAGAGAAGTAAATTTTATCTTATATAGGCCAGTAATTTTTCTCACTTTTTAAAAGTAGCTTAGCCTTTATTGTAACTATTATGCTTCACCTTTTATGATTAACGTAAATATTCTCTTCTATGAAAGAGTTCAGCAGATAGCCTCGTGTATGTGATAGTTATTTGCCTTAATAACTTGATGATGTTTAAAAAATTCTGAAAATGATGCAGTGGGTTGAATGCTGTCATAAATATAATCATAAAATATTATGTAAGTGACCCAATGAACATATTTAACCTAGACAGTAAACCCAGTGGGAAGGCATCAATTTTTTTCCTGTCAAAATATTCCCTATTTTTGTTGTCCACTTATTTCTTTTAAACTTAGACCTCTATAGCTACTTGATGAGTATCTTTTTCGTTCACTTACTGTATCCTTACTTTGTTGTAGGTACTAGAGAAATCAAAGAAGCATTGGCTCTGATTGGAAGGAGCTCATGTTCTTGTCTGTTTTGGTGAACATGATCTCCCAGAATTCAGAACAGTGCCTACCATGTGAAGTACTTGGTGAATATTTGAAGATTAAATGAATACAGTTGATGAGAAAAGATATATACAAAAAGTTTAATAATATGAAGAAGTATTGGAGTGACAAATGGCCATTAAAACAAGAGGTATGGAGTTTAGAATAGTGAGAGTCAACATGAGTATGCAAGTGCTGAAGTATGTGTGCAATTTAGCTGGAGAGAGTTTGCGTTGGTTCCTGGGTATAATAACAAACAGTACGCACAAAGATAAAGGCAGTATAGATCAGCTCTGTCCACTAAAACTTACTGTGATGATGGGAGTATTCACATCTGTACTGTCTCGTATGGTACCAACTAGCCACATGTGGCAATTGATCACTTGAAATGAAGCAAATATGACTTAGGAACTGACATTTAAATTTTATATAATTTTAGTTAATTAAAATTTAAATAACCACATGTGGCTAATGTCTCTCATATTGGAAACACAAGAATAGATAATTCAAGTAGTAAAAATGTATACACAAATATTTAGATATGAATGATCCAGGTAAGTTTTGAGGTTAGTGAGCTAACTCAGGTGCTGGAAGTGGAAGTTTATGTTTAGGAGTACTGAACTCAGTACTAATCTAAAGGAAGGCTGCAGAAAGGTGTCTTCAAACCTCATTCAGAAACTGCCAAGTTTGCATTGGCTTTTCCATGGCACTGTTTCAGTTGTACACACATACACACACACACACACACACACACACACAACCTTGAAATGAGAACTATGTATTGAAATATATTGAGAAAACTAAAAAGATCAGTCAAGATTTTTTAAGCTGTAGCCCATATTTTCTGCTCTTTGTAGTTTACTAGCTTAAAAAACATAATTCTGAGACTGTGTGTGTCAGGACATCTAGATTCCAATTACAAGAGTTCTCATCAAATTATTTATTTCATGGAGAACCATGACATGGTAACCTGCAACCTCTTTTAGTCTGATCATTTTCCAGGAAATTATTATGTGTAAAGATAGAATTTAAAATGTTTTCACTAATTCTAGTATAATTTATTTGAAAGTTGTGCATTATTTGTATCAATTTTTCCAAGGAGATATTTTTTATCCTTAATGATAAATGCTAGTAGTTAGTACTTTTGAACACAATTCTAAAATATAGTATGCTAAATTTTGTACATATATGTGAGAAAGAAAGAATTGAATAAGAAGGGAATGTGGATGGAGATTGAGGAATGGAAGATGAGGAAAAAGCAGGATGGAGGATACATTACTGACTTGTTTAATAGCATATTTAGTTTTATTGAATATTCGAGTTCATTCTCTCTGTTCTCTGGATGTATGCTTCTGATATGGAACAGTGGCAGGATTTCTCTAAACTGAGAAGTATCAGAATCCAATAAATCTCTCTTCTAGCTGTCATTGTGTATTGCATGGTGTAAGCGATGTGAAGTCTCTGTGAGATGGGAAAATAGAAAAGGATAGGAAAATAGAGAGAATATTTTTTCTTCTAGATATTGAGGTCATTTTATGAGATGTAAAGACAGAAATGTTTCTAGGAGGCAACCTGCTCACTCCCTTAAAGCTTTTATCGATCTACTGTAAAAAAGCCAATTTCTACTTCTGTATGTGTGGAACTCCTATTGAGGACAAAAGTAAAGGACACACCTGGATCCAAAGGGGAATGTTTTAGCTTGGCTTTTCTAAAATAAATTCCAGCAGGAAAAAAGTTAACATGAAATATTAAGCCCAGAAGATTCATTCCACACACAGTGATAGCTCTGTAATGTTTATTTCCTCTGCAGGAAACTCAATCCACTCTATATTGGTTTTAAATTGCTCTATCGGTCTCACCTCCAAATATTACCTTTATTCACCTGTGCAGCCATTTAAGAGAAGAGGTAGAAAAGAAAGGGAGTAACACAAAAGCTGCTGGAAACTTGAATGTTTAATTTGCAGCCATTTGTTTTTACTACTGGGTATTAACAGTTGAGTGGTGTGGGGTAAGTTACATTAGACACTTTAATATTCAGAATTAGCAGTTCTAGATTGGGCATAATGAACCTGGTAAATTTTTGGTGAAAGAATTCAGTATGGATTTTTGTGTTGCATGTTTTAAATATACATGATTTAAGGAAAGCCTCCAGACTAGCTTCTACGCCCCTCTATTTGTAATGTTCTTTTCACTTATACAAAACAGTTATTGGGTCCTTAGTGTGTTATAGATATTCTGCTAGTCCCATTATCAAGAAGCATTTTGCAATTGGAATAAAATTACTTTCCTTAGAAAATCATTAATAGATTTTTTTTTGCTTATTGAGTAATTTTATTTTTCAATGAAATACATGTTTGAATATTTCATTGATTTTCTACATAGATTTTCTTTTACATCCAAGCATGCTGGAACACTTGTATTTCTTTAGGATATAAATAATTTATTCCTATGGCTCCAAAGGTCTTAATAATAGATTCATTAGCAAACAGTGCATCTCTGACTTATGATGTCATTATAAGAAAGACCATATGCAAGCTAAAACTATAAGATACCATATTTAAAAGATACCTTATATCTTTGTATATATGTATTCATTGTATATATGTATTCATTGTTGATTGTTGTCTAGATTAATCATTTAATTGTGGTTGCAAAATAGTACATTTTTTCTTATTAAAATTTGTTGTAAACAAACCTTAAACTTGTAGAAAATTTGGAAGTACAATAAAGTACAGAAAACTGTTGTGAATGATGGTTTCCAGCTGCATCCATGTCCCTACAAAGGACATGAACTCATCCTTTTTTATGGCTGCGTAGTATTCTATGGTGTACATGTGCCACATTTTCTTTTTTTTAAATTTTTTATTTATTTTTATTATTATACTTTAAGTTCTAGGGTACATGTGCACAATGTGCAGGTTTATTACATATGTATACCTGTGCCATGTTGGTGTGCTGCACCCATCAACTCGTCAGCACCCATCAACTCGTCATTTATATCAGGTATAACTCCCAGTGCAATCCCTCTCCCCTCCCCCCTCTCCATAATAGGCCCTGGTGTGTGATGTTCCCCTTCCCGAGTCCAGGTGATCTCATTGTTCAGTTCCCACCTATGAGTGAGGACATAAGGTGTTTGGTTTTCTGTTCTTGTGATAGTTTGCTGAGAATGATGGTTTCCAGCTGCATCCATGTCCCTACAAAGGACACAAACTCATCCTTTTTATGGCTGCATAGTATTCCATGGTGCATATGATGTGCCACATTTTCTTAATCCATCATTCTCAGCAAACTATTGCAAGAACAGAAAACCAAACCCCGCATGTTCTCACTCATAGGTGGGAATTGAACAATGAGAACACTTGGGCACAGGAAGGGGAACGCACACTGGGGCCTGTTGTATGGGGAGGGGGAGGGATAGCATTAGGAGATATACCTAAGGTAAATGACGAGTTAATGGGTGCAGCACACCAACATGGCACATGTGTACATATGTAACAAACCTGCACGTTGTGCACATGTACCCTAGAACATAAAGTATAATAATAAAAATAAATAAATAAAATAAAGTTCTTGGCACCTTCAAAAGAAAAAAAAAAGAAAACTGTTGCTTTTCCTGTACTTTTGAAAGTTTCCTAATGATGTGATGCCCAACTCTTCCCTATATGTTAGTGTGCATTTCCTACAAGCAAGGTTATTCTCCTATATAACAAGAACTCAACCATTAAAATTAGCAAATTAATATAGACATATTACTATGATCTAGTCTCAGATCCCATTCAAGTTTTACCAAATATCTCAATGTTATCCTTCATATCAAAAAGATCCAGTTGAAAATTATGCATCATCTTTAATTGACACGCTTCTTAGTCTCTTTTGATCTGCAACAGTTCCTCAGTCCTTCATTGCCTCTAATGCCTTTGGCTCTTTTGAAGATTATGGGCCACTTATTTTGTAGTATGTCTTTCAGCTAGTATTCAGCTGTGTTTCCTGATGATTAGATTTTAGGTTATGCATCTTTGGAAGAAATATCACAAAAGTGATGCTGTTTGCTTGTTGCATCTTATCAGGTAGCTCATGATTTTGATTTGTACCATTACTGATGATGTTCACTTTCATCACTTGATTAAGGCAGTATCTGTCAGACTTTGCCACTGTGAAGTTGCTCTTTCCTCCTTTGTGATTACTTAATATTTTGTGAAGAGATAGTTTGAAACTATGTGAATATACAACTCTTTAAAAAATTTTCAATGTATTAATTTATAGCAGTATGATTCATTCTATTTTATTTGATGAATTATAATTCATTACTGCCATTTTTTTATTTTGATGCTCAAATTGATTTGGTTTGAGTCCCTCAAAAGTTGGCTTCTGTGTCTTTTTGACATGTCTCCTTTATTTCTTGAACACCTACTTATTTTCTGATATAAGGAGATAATCCAGGCATAACTTGAGCTTTCATTTGCCAAGCCCTGGAATCGGCCATTTCTCCAAGAAGCCCTGGTTCCTTTTTGTGGAGATTAATACTTAAATATCAAGATCTGAACATGTGGTGTGCTCATTGCCATTGCTATGTCACCGCTTCCAGGCCCTCTCAGTGGACAGAGCTACATATACACATACGTATACATAGATGAGCGGTCTTCAAAAAGCTTATGAGAAATGCATATTATGAGAAAGCTATTCAAGGATTTTAAAATTATTTTGTACCCAAAATAAACTCATATGAACTTGATATAACATATTTGAATAGGAGCTAGTTTGGGGCACTAAGAAGGCTGAGATACCTGTTTGAAAATGACCCCTATCAGAGCAACATAAATTCTTCTAAAATTGAAGCAAGAACATACATCACATTTATGATGAATCTTGGGTGGAAGAATGGTGAAATCACTGATGCCTGATGAAAAGTTTATAGGACAATGCCCCAAAGACATCAGCAGTTTATATATGTATATAACTCATGGTAAGAAGGAATGAGATGATATTGAAGATGAAGCCCAAAGTGGCACACGATCCATATCGATTTATGAGGAAAAAATTAATCTTGTCCACGCCCTAATTAAAAAGGACCGATAAATAACAGCAGAAACAATAGCCAACATCATAGACATCTCAATTGGTACAGTTTACACAATTCTGACTGAAAAATTAAAGTTGAGCACACTTCACACTTGATGTGTGCCAAACTGTTGCACCCAGATCAGCTGCAGACAAGAGCAGAACTTTCAATGGAAATTTTAAACAAGTGGGATCAATATCCTAAAGCATTTCTTTGAAGAATTGTAATAGGAAAAGGAACATGGGTTTACCAGTATGATCCTGAAGACAAAGCACAAAGCACAATCAAAGCAATGGCTACCAAGACATGGAAGTGGTTCAGTCAATGCAAAAGTGGACTAGTTAAGAGCAATGATTATGGCCACAGCTTTTTTTTTTGAATGCTCAAGCCATATTGGTTGTTTAGTTTCTGGAAGGCCCAAGAATGATCATATATGCTTATTATGAGAGTGTTTTGAGAAAGTTAGCCAAAGCTTTAGCAAAAAATGCCTGGGATAGCTTTATCAGAGAGTCCTTCTCCACCACAACAATGTTTCTGCTCATTCCTCTCGTCAAACGAGAGCAATTTTGTAAGTGTCACTAGGAAATCATTAGGCATCCACTTTCCAGTCTTGATGTGGCCACTTGTGACTTCTTTTTGTTTTCCGATTTCAAATAATCTTTAAAGGGCACCCATTTTTTTCTTCAGTAAATAGTGTAAAAAACACTACATTGACATGTTTGAATTCCCAGGTCCTTTAGTTTTTTAGGGATGGACTAAGTGATTGGTATAATCACTTACAAATGTCTTCAACTTGATTGAGTTTACAAGGATAAATAAAGTTTATATTTTTTATTTTATCTTTTATTTTCATTTTCCACAAACTTGTTGATGTCTCCACATATCCACATACATATTTACACACACATATGTACACATATTTATGCCTATATTTATTTCTATATCTATCTCAATATATTTATTTTATTTTATTGTATTTTAGTTTTGAGACAGGGTCTCACTTTATCATCCATGTTGGAGTGCAGTGACCCAATCATGGCTCACTGCAGCCTTGACCCTTTGACCTCCTTGGGCTCAGGTGATCCTCCTACCTCAGCTTCCTGAGTAACTGGGACCACAGGCATGTGCCAGCATTCCCTGCTAATTTTTATATGTTTTGTAAAGACAGGATTTCACCATATTACCTGGTTGGTCTCAAATTCCTGAGCTCGTGCAATCTACCTGCCTCAGCCTCCCTAAGTGCTGGGATTACAGTTGTGAGCCACCATGCCTGGCCTATCTCAATATATTTAAAATCACTCCAACGCTTCTATTTTCATCCAGCATCATTCATTTTAGTTTTTTTTCTAACTTTCTTCTCCAAGAGGTATGTTTTTGGGGTATTTATTTATTTTTCTTTGACATACAAAAATTTTATGTTTATCATGTACAATATGTTGTTTTGAAATATGTATACATTGTAGTAAGGCTAAATTGAGATAATTAATGATACATTACATACTTTTTTTTGTGGTGAGAACACTTAATAGCTACTCTTTTAGTAATCTTCAAGAATATATTAACTTTAGTCACTAAGTTACACAATTGATCTCTTGAACTTATTCCTTCCACAAAACTCCTAAAATTCTATACATCTGAGAAATATTTTTAAAAGTTTACTTAAAAAATTAATTATCCTGTATGCACCAGAATTCTGTATCCAATTGTTTATCACCATTATAACCTCTTTCTTGTGCAGATGTCCTCCCTACACTTGGGCCCCAACATATTACTCAGTCTAAGCACCTGCATGGACACTGTCTTTACCTTGCTGCAAGGTACGCTTTTTTCACCCCGCTTGGGTTCTGACTCCCCATGCCTTGCCACCCTTGTTGGTGAAGCTGTCCCTACAATGTTTGTGCTCCGGCTCCCCATGCTAGGTCATCCTATGGTGTGATGTCCTCTTCATTATGTTGCTCTGACATCCCCCTTTGTGTGAAGGTGCATTTCTTACACTGCTCAGGGTCTGACTGCTTGCAACAAATGACTCACTTGCACAGAGCCTGGGTTCTGACAGATCTGATTTGGATTCTGACACCCCATAATTGGCAGCCTTATTATATGAATATCTTTCTTATGGTAGTGGGCAGACTTTTAAGGAAGTCTTCATGATCCATGACTCCTGGTGATCATTTCCTTGTGTGATACCCTCCCTTTGAGTGTACATGGGAACTGCAACTTGCTTCAAACTAATTTGATATGGCAAAGATGACAGAGTGCATGTGACTACGTGAATATAATTGCATAATTATGCAGTATATACTATATAACACTGTAGGGCATTCTGCTTGAGTCTTCTTCCCTTCTTTGCTATGAGGAAGGAAGTAACTATGTTGGGGAACCCTGTTTGGAAAGGAACTATGGGAAGCTTTTAGGAGGTGATGGTGGTTTTCTGCCAACAACCAGCAAGAAATTGGTACTGTCAGTCAAACTGCCACGGATACTGAATTCTGCCAACTACTTTAGTGAGCCTGGAAATGAATCCTTCCTAACTTAGATGTGACCACAGCTCTAGCTGACAGCTCTGACAGCTCTGTTTTCAGCCTTATGAGACCCTAAGCAGAGGATGTGGATAACCTGTGCTTGTATTCTGATAACACAGAAACTGTGAGAGAGCAAATGTGTGTGGCTGGAAGTTTCTAAGCTTGTGGTAACTTGTTATGTAGCGATAGATAACTAAAACACTTATCCTGCCTAGGACATTCCACTCTGGAGTGCCATTGATCTCCGCTGACCTCCAACCTGGGTGCCTACTTGCAATGCCTCACCTAATGACTTTAGGATTCAATTGTTCAGGAAGGAAAGAGAAGAGAAACAGATGAGAGGGAAGGGAAATGGAGGGGAGGTGAGAAAGAAAAGGGCAGAGGATACAAAGGTAAGAGGAAGAGCCAGAAAGATGATTTTTCTAATTTGGTCATTCCATATTTTTTTACCGGAAATTTTTCCTTAATTAAAAGTATTAACTCTACAATTTTGTTATCCAGAATACTACTGGTACAGGAAAAGAAGAAAATTTGCTTAATTATTTTCCTTTTGTTTATCAGTCTTCAGAATAAAGAGTTGATACTCCAGCAATATACAATAGGGACCAATCAATTTGTTCTTTTAGGAAATAGAATTATGAACTAATGGAATTTTTAAAATATTTGAGTTTTATGCATCTCAATTTATTACTAGTCTTTGATGGCTTTTTGCTTTCTGGTACAGCAATACAATCTAGTCCATGGTATATATGTCCTGTCCTAGATATGAAATTAACCAAGGATCCTAGTCAGAAATAACATTTAGTAGTCACAATCTGCACAATCTGGGTGCTATGGGTATTTATTGCTATGAGGTAGTCATTTCTTCTAGGCCGTTTCAATGGACAGATTTAGGAAATGTATAAAAGTCATTTTTTTAATAGCATGAATTTCTACTGATTTTTTCAGTTCAAATTTAGAATTTATAAGTATCTGGAACTAGTCAATCTTGAGGTTAAGTCCTTCAGACTGCCAAGTCTGCTTAGGACTTCTGACACCAGTCACAAGTTCTGAGGTCCCCAGGGCCATCTTGAGTTCAAGTCAGCTGGTCACAATTCAGACTCTCCCTGTACTCCCTCAGGTTCGATAATTTGCTAGAATGATTTGCAGAACTCAAAAAAGTGCTGTACTACGATTACAGTTTTATTAGAGCAAAAGGTACAAATCATAACCAGAAAAAGGAAGAGACATATAGGGAGAAATCTGGGACAGAAGAGTTCCAAATGTGAAATTTCTGTGTCCTCAGTGACATGTTACTCTCCCAGTATCAATATGTGGCAATGTATACATGCAGTGTTGCCAACCCAGAGAGCTCACATGAACTTTGGTGTCCAGAGATTTTATTAGGATTTTATTACGTAGGCATGACTGATTGAGTTATCGCCATCCCAGTTGAACTCAACATGTAGCTCCCTTCCCTCCCCAGAGGTCAAGTGGATATTATATGGCACATAACCCCAACCCAAAGTACATGGTGTTTCTGGGATGGCCAGCCCACATTTTGAGTCCCCTCGTTAGCATAATATATCTAGAGAACCTCCATGAGTCACATAGTTAGCCTAAACCATCATGTGTGATCTGAGGTACCCACCATGAACAGCTAAGATGCTCCCATCATTTGAGAATTCCCAAGGGTTTATTGGTTACCTCCTAGAAGCTGGGGCAAAGTCCAGATCTTTAGACAAAACTAATTCTTCAGTACAACAAGATTGTTACTTAACATTTTTGCCTTATAATCATGTCCTTTTATGCTTAAACGATTGGTTGGGGTTCAGGGCTAAAATTATCTCTTGTGCAAGGAACTAAGGAGGTAGAAAACAAAAGAAGGCCAGTGACGAAATGGTAAAACAAAAAAGAATGGGGCCACAAATGAATGCCATACTGTATGGTAAAATGTGCAAGTGCTTGATTAGCATGAATGAGAATGACCATACATGGTTTAATGGAAAAGGTAGATTACGGTAAGCTGAACTGTTGTAACAAATGGAACCCAAGATATAATGGTTCAATGTATTAGAAGTTTATTGCTTGCTCATGTAATAGTCCAAGGGCTTCTTGGTTGGCAGGGGGATTCTGTTCCATACAGTCATCAAGAATTTTAGCTTGTGGCAGAAGTTGCAGCTTTAGCACACAGCTTCCAAAGTTGATCTGGGTATCAACGTCTCCATCTTCTGGTGGTAGGAAAGAGCATGAAGCTGTGAGTGCAGTGCTTTTTATGAGTTTTGCCTGGGAGTGGCTAATGCTACTTTCACTCACATTCCTTTGGCTAATACTCATTCTTAAGGACCCAACTCACATTATGGGAGAAAGAAATGTGGAATAACTATATTCCCAGTAGAAAAGTTAACAATTAATTTGGTGGTCTGTTGGTAGTATCTGTCACACAGAGCTTGAATTGAACTGTGAGGGGGTAATATGATTTGGGGAAAAATAGCTCAGAGGAAGCTGGAGATACAGAGAGCAAGGAAGACATCAAGAGTTATGTCAAATAGTTGTGAAAAAATATGTTGTCTGAAAGGGCTAGTGATGTGAGTCAATAGATTTTTCTTGGATTCATATGGCTCTATAAGTATTATTATTATTATTTACAAATCAGTTTGTCCAACTAGGCTATAACCTTCTAGCACAATATCTGACATATAATGGGTCTTCAGTTAATGTTTATAAAATCAGAATGCTAATTTGGATTACTTAAACACATAGTTTGAATCTGAATAATGTTCCCATTGAGATATAATTTATCTGTCATTTTCAGGACACACAATTTATAAAAGAGATCTAATTAACCACTCTAATGCATGCATTCATTTTTTTAAGCAGAGGCATTAGGCCTATTTCAAAGTTATATTACTTTGATCTTATATTGTAACTATCAGTTATCTTTTCGTAGTGTTTTTTTGCTCCTCAGTTTATGTGCATTGAATTCATAACTTTATGAGACAAGCCAAAATTATTTATATATTATTGACAGAGATTGAAATAAATTTTATTTACTGAAAGCACAGGTACTATATTTATCTATAGCGAAGGGAGATATCTTCAAAATGAAACTACTTAAAAGAGAAAAAAATGTGGAAAAGATAAGAGATGGTAAATGATTATGGAAATATGTGAGAGATAAATATCTTATTCTTTTTATTATCTTTTTATCTAGCTAGAAGATGAAAAATTATTCTGTACAAAAGTACTTAGATTGTTTTATTTACCACCATTTTATGTTTACAGACATGAGTTTTTTCTTATCTGTGCTTAGTGTACATAATTTAGTAAGAAGACATAACAGCACTAATAATTTGTAATCTGAGTACATAGCTTGGCTTACTTCTGAAGAATCTAAAAGTGTATAGGAGATGATATTGCTAGAGAGAGGAATGACTGAAACATATTTTGTGTGTTTGGTTTGTGGATCTGATTGAATTCAGTTATGAATGGGGAATTTTATTTGGCAGACATAGACAAGGTTAAAACTTTGAGTCTCCAAATCTCTCTGAATTTCTTATGCTGGAAGGGGCAGGATCTCCCTCTTACCTGAAAGAACCAGCCTTACCCTGCAAAAAGCTTCTTGATGACAGTATTTGTTTCCTCACGAGGATATTCTCAATAACAGGACTTCCTCTCCCCAAAGCTGAATTGACAAATGCTACTGTTATATATGCAACAGTCATCCCTATTTCAGAGGCAGCGTTAAGTAGTCTCTCTAAGCCCAATCACTGTGCAGTTCTTTGCAAACTCTCTGTCTCATTGTCTAAACAGGAGTAATACTTGGAGGGGCTACAAATGCCTGGGTCCCAAATAGCAACCTCCATGTAAATATACAATTTTTCTCCTACTGGTAGTGGTATTGGTGGGTTGGAGTTAGAGGGGGATATTGACTTGTGTTAGTGGCACAAGTTTGTGAGGCCAAACAACTTAGACTTGAAGGTTTATTAGTTTTAGATTAAAAAGAAAATTTCTTTTTAATTTAAATTTTTAATTTTTGTAGGTACATAGTAGGTGTACATATTTAAAGAAAATTTTTTTGGTGTCAACACTGAATTGCACTTTTTAGCCCAGTACTCTATAAACCCAGACAATTTTGTCAAGTTTTATTGACTTCCCTTAATAAGTTCTCTCATTTTTCTGGTTGTATCATTTTGTTAGAGTTTATAACACTTAATCATATTTCATAGTCCTGAAAGTTATTATTTTGAAAATTCATCTAACAATTTCCAATGGTCCTTCAGACTTTATATTTTTTTGACACACAAGTGGACTTGGGCTAATTCTCTTAATAGCTACCCTTTTACATACATAGACTTTAAATGCCTGACTACTTTTAATGGTAAAATCCTGGAGATATTAAAGGATAAATTGTGCTTATAGCTCTAGTCAGAGGCTGATATTGTGCGTACCAACAGGAGATTGCATCTCTTAGAAACTGCATATGTCCTAATCGTATTTTACCAGGGACTCTTCTCTTGTAGCTCATATTTTAGGGAGTTGTGTAAGTCATTAATATCTAACTTTAACATATTCTTTTGGACTAAGTTAATGCCAGGTAGAATATTGATATAGGACCAAATCAAGTGACTGCAACAGTAGATGAACAATGCATATCTTAGTGCAAATGTTCTGATAATAACCATAAGACCCTGCAGTTCCCTGGAGTCATGTGTGGTTTTCCACAGACACACTGTGTCTTATCTTTTTAGCCTGAAATAGCCTCCCCACTTTCTTCCTTCATTTTGCAGATTCCATCCTATGGAATGCATTCCCCAATGGTTATAGTCTACAGTAAGTGTTCATCCAATACAACCTCACCGTGAACATCTACTATCCATTTTGTAGTTGACCATTTACCCCACAAAATTATATGCTCCTTCAGAGGGGAAACTGTGTTTAGTTATGTTTGTGTTTCCTGAGTTAGTTTAATCATGATGTATATGGTCTGTGTTGACTATGAGACCTGGGTTCAAGTTTCAACTTTGCTATTCATAAAATGCCTGAGCCTGAAGGGGTCACTTTCAAGTTTTGAGCTCCAGTTTCTTCATTTGCATAATGGAAAAAATTGTGTTAACTAATACAAGTATTTTGAGAATGAGATTACATACCATATACAAAGCACTTAGCACAGAACCTGGAGTATACTATATGCTCAATAATTGTTATAGACTATTCACAACAAATGTAGAATAAAACTTTCAGCTTCCATATATAACTATTGAACTTGCATACTTGGCAAAAGTGGAACCGTGTAATTATTTTGGATCATTGACCCACAGAAAAAAATGTTAATCATGTAGCAAGAAACAAAGGCAACAAGTAATACCCGACAATTAGTTTTGGTTGCCATGCTATTGCAAACATTACACATTCACATATCACATTTGGGTAAGTTACAATATTGATATAGCAATTGCTTTCAAACTACTGAAACTGAAGATTATTATAATAATTATCCTGGCATGATTAATAAGGATATCACCAAAAAATAAAGTCCAAACTCGGTTTTATGGCACAAGGCATTTTTCATGCTCTTTCTTCTGTCTTCCTCTCTTAAACTAGCTCTTTGTATGCGCCATTCCACAGTTTTTGGCTCCTGTCATATACAGTTTTATTGCAAACACCCTCATCTAACAGTTTCTAGTCCTTCCAATGTACATAGCAAACACTCCTCTTTCAAGATCCAGATCAAAAGTTATTTCTCTGATAAAAAAATTTTTCTGATAATGTAGTATATAACTTACCATTTTATTTTTTGTGTTCCCACCATACCCTATAGATTTTCTGGCACATTTCTTCACGTGGATATTGTTTCCCATTAGACTGTAAACCACATGAGGGCAGACCCTGGTAGACAGTAGGTGCTCAACATATGTTTGTTAAGCAAAGGTACAAATCATATCATATTCTAAACATACTTAAGAAACAAATAAGTAACTGTAATGCTTATATTTTGACTTCACTTGTTCTCCAAGTGTACTAACAAGCAATTATCTATTTATTACATTTTCAGAAGAGTCCTTAAGTTTCTAGACGAGTATTTTGATATATAAGTCAGTGTACTGAACTTAAAAGACCTGGAGATGTAATCTTTAAAGAAATTACAGGAATGTGTTTATAACATTTAGGGGCCTTTTATTTTAACAGAGACCTCATTCTCTCTTTTAAACATGATACATTGCCCAGATGACTAAAGTAATAAAATATGAGGAGAGTGAAAATGAAAACAGAATTTCTATGCGAAGGGAACTGGACAGTATCTAATTTGTTTATGAAATCAGCTGATATAATTTGGACAATATAAACACACTAAATTAATATTTAGGACAGTAGTTCAAGTCAAATGAGACCAATAGTATGAGTGAATTATTCTGCGGTCAAATGTAAATGAATAGTGGCTGGGCATGGTGGCTCACACCTGTAATTCCAGCACTTTAGGAGGCCTAGGTGAGTGGATCACTTGAGGTCAGGACTTCGAGACCAGCCTGGCCAACATGGTGAACCCCCTGTCTCTACTAAAAATACAAAAAATTTGCCTGGCGTGGTGGCAGGCGCCTGTAATCCCAGATACTCAGGAGGCTGAAGCAGGAGAATTGCTTGATCCTGGGAGGTGGAGGTTGCAGTGAGCTGAGATCATGCCACTGCACTCCAGTCTGGGAGGTGGGGGCACCTCCTTATTCTCCTGACCTGTCTCATTGTTACCGTCTGCATTGGTTGTATAAGGTTACATGGATAAGTTCTTTAGTGGTGATTTCTGAGATTTTAGTGCACCAGTCACCCAAGCAGTGTACATTGTACCCAATATATATGTCATTTTCTTGGTACAGGTGCTTTTTGTACCTTGACTGTATGAGGGAAGCTGAGTTAAAACACTTGTGTAACTTCTGCCTGCTCTTTTCCTATCCAACTAGTTGATCAAATATGAAGATTGAGATCTGAATTGAAGTCCAATCTCTACTCAGTAGTAATATGATCTTGGGAAAGTTTCTTACTGCCTGAAGAATAGTGTCTGCTTCTCATCTCTTTACAGGGTATTTGTGAGAGGCAAATAGTAGAATGCACATTAAAATAGTAAGTAAACTGCAAAACACTATGCAAATGTGAGTTTAGTGTTATAAATCTGTGCTACACAGTAGGGCATGGGCTGTGTCTTTTATATCTCTAACTTTCCAGTATTTTTCTTTCAATGGTGGTGTTGGTAGATAGACCTCATCTGTTTCCTCATGCTGAGAGACAGAATGTGAATACGGGATACATCATGTTCCAGTTCACTCACTGGGTAACTTTTGGGATACGGGTCTCTCAGTAGAGTTAAGTTTTCTGTGTAACTGAGGATTTAGTTTTTTAAGTATAAACATTTTTAACAATATTTCTTGATGAAAGTATTAAAAATATATATTTAATGGAGGAGCAAGTGAAAAAGGAGCAATAAATTATGTATTGTGAATAGAAGGAAATAAAAATAAGTTCTGGCTCTACTTTATTGCCTTATAAATGTTAATAACTTTCCATTTTATTGTTAATTCAGGCACATTATTATTAATACTAGTTAACTCTGCTATAACACTCTGATGACTTCAGAGAATATGCTACATATTGAATTATTTCCTTTTATATCAAATAATTCCAAGTTGTTTTGATGTTTGAAATTTGATTTTTTAATAATTTTTATTTCTTCCTCTGCTGTGGCTTCTCTTTGCTATGGGGAAATACTTTTACTCACTGTTTTGTCTTCTCTACTTGCTGCTTTCTCGCACAAGTCAAGGGAGACCCTCTGTAGTCCAAATAAGCTAATTATCTGTAGGCCTCTGTTGGCACGGGTCAAGGGGACATTCTGGGACTTTGAGGACCCATAGGAAGACCTCCAACTCCCCCCAATCCCATTATGCTTTCACAGCCATATCCCCACAATGTGTCTTCAGACAGTCAGGACAAATAATCAGGTCAAAAAGCCAACATCTTCTAGGTCATCACTAGTATCCTAAACTTTAATTCTCTTTTGGCCCCATCTCTCACATCTGTCCCTTTTCTGAATCTCCTCCAATATGCCCTCTGGAAGTTATGTTCGGTAAAAGAATCAAAGCTTGTCCGGAGCAGAACGAGTGGATATCAGCTCAGACTGAAAAGAGTAAAGAGCATCGCTGACATTAATCAGGCTGGGAGGTCAGACAAGGATGCAGACAGCTCCAAAGTTAACAGGATATAGTAATTCTGCAGAGGTCATGCAGCAACTGTAAAATGCCACCAGGATCCCTGCTTTGAATGATCACTGCTTTTTCACCCATGACATTCTAGACCTACTTTGCTATAGTCATCCATTACTGAGGATACCCAGTTGCTAAGCCACCCATGCCTCATGACAGCACCGATTCCCTAGTTAATTCTTGCTTTTCCAAATTTTACCATAGAAACAGCAAGCGAACCCAGAACTGATCCCCACTTCTCTTAGGCCCTTCTCAGAATCCTTCAACAGAAACCCAAACCTCACAAAACATGCTTTTCTCTTCCCTTTTGTTGAAAGCTGCATTCCACATTTCCTCTGGGGTGCCTTTCCTCATGGCATCAAACCAATAAATCTGATTTTGTCAGACTATATGCTTTTTCCTTCTGGTCATTGCCTGATTAAGCTTTAACACCAATCACTGGGAAATTCTTCTTTGTCACTGAATGCTTTTCTGAACATAGCATGACTGTCATGTTCTAGTTGAAGCTGAACACTTCTGCTGCTGCTGCAACCCTATCAAGTGGTGGCTTTATTTTCTTTCATGCATCTTATGCCGCTGGCCAGATGGAGTACATGAGTTCTTTGCTGCTTCCAGATCACTCTTTTTTCTTCTTCCTACAAATGACACACTTTGAATATTATCATATGACTCTATTTTGTCCCCTACTCTTCATTGTTGCAATCATCTATTGCCACCATCTGCCCCACACCACTCCATAACTTTCATTCCCTGAAAATTTTAACTCCTGGCTCACTGACACTCTTTATAACAATACTGCCATAACAATTCTTGATATTTTCAATATCTGCATAGATGATACTTTCAATACCCTGGCCTCTCAGTTTTTTTTTTTTTCAGAATTTATTTTAATTTAATGTTTTTGATGTGAATGGTGAACGTCCTTACTTTCTTTACCTTTTCTTCTCCATTGATTTTTGTCCTCAACCAACCCTAAATCATTTACTCCCAAGACTGTATCTTAGGCTTTGTCAGTATATACAATTTAAATATCTCCATAATCTCAATTTCAAACACTCCTCTCTGAATACTGCCTTCTATTTTTCAGCTCATAGTACCTAACACCCCAACTCTCACAATCTACCAAGCCTACCAGGTATGATTCACCCAGCATGTTAATGCCTATCACTACCTTCATGTCCTCAATTCCCTCATTGTTTCTTAGTCTTAAGTTATCTGGTTTATTATTATAATGAGTTCTTACTTGAATTTGAAAAGCAAAACAACAATGTTGTTTAAATCAAACTCTCCCCTAGCCCTGTCTGTATAGCTGAATATGGCTGGAGTAAAACAGAAAAAAATACAGTCTGATTTCATTTTATTTTATGTTTTTAGCTCGAAAAATGATTTCTAAAGTTTTCATAAAATATGTATAACATAAAATTTATTATTTCCACCATTTTTAACTGTGCAGTTCATTAGCACTAAGTGCATTCATGCTGTGAGATCATCACCACTATCCATCTCGAAAACTTTATCTTCTTAAACTGAACTTCATACCCATTAAACAATAACTCCTCATTTCTCTCTCCTTTCAACCACTGACAATCACCATTCTATTTTCTGTCTATAAATCTGATTACTCTAGGTACCTTATATGAGGGGAATCATATAGTGTTTGTCCCTTTTTGACTGGGTATTTCATTTGGCATACTGTCTTCAAGGTTTATCCATGTTATATAGCATTTGTCAGAATTTCATTCTTTTCATAGGCCGTATGTGAAATACTATATTTTGTTTATCCATTCACAATTTCATTTGAAATTTAGGATCAGTTTTCTCTATTGGACCCTCAATATTGCCAGTCTGTCTCACTCCATTCCCATGTCTATTTTACTTTCTCCCTTTTATGGTCTATTATTTTATATCTAATTCTATTTTTTTAAACTCACTAAACTTCACTCTCAGTGATTGATCTTGCATTCTATGTAACTGAGAAATTAGATGCAATCAAGGGAGAACTTCTAGAAGATTCCACTGCTGTATGTACCTACAAACAAATACTAGCAGCTGCATTCTCCCTCTCTTTGCACCAGCTCTAGTTTCTTTTTCTTATTACTCAAGGTCATTGCTCTAACAAGTGTCCTCTCTTTTTCCTACACCATCTTGTTTCCTCATCTACTAGGTCTTTGCCATCAGTACACAATATACGGTAACTTCTCTCATCTTGAAAACAGTAACAACAATGACAAAACTCTTCCTGACTTACTTTCCTTTCTACTACCATCACTTTCTTTCCTTCCCTTTGCAGCGAAACTTGCTGAAAACATTCTCTATATTTGCTGCCTCAGTTTCTCTTGATTATAATCTGTCTTTTGCTCCTACCACTTCAATGAAACATCTCTTATTAAGGTCACCAATGATGTCCAAATAGTTAAATCCAATGGACACTCTCAAGTTTCATGTTACTTGACCCTTTGAAAGCATTTTGTGACAGTGATCTCTCCCTTTTCTGTGATACCTTTTTTTTTTGGCTTGGCTTTCTGTGCAACTTATTCTGTTTTTATCTCCTATCTCATTGAACTGTTTTTGTTAGTCCTATTTGTTGCTTTTTAAAAATTTCTCTGATTCCTAAGTGATAGAGACCCCTCTATCATATCTGAATAATAGGAGGCCCTCTATCATATCTAAATGATTGAGGTCTCAGTCCTTAGATCTCTTTAATTTCTATATTCACTTAACTCCTAATGAGTCTTAAAGATCTTAGTGAGTCTTACGATTACATACTGATAATAATCTAATAACTACCAAATTAGCATTTTCAGGATGGTCTTTGCCCGAATTCCAGATTTATATATTCAATTGGCTACTTAAAATCTCTACTTATGTATCTAATGGTTATCTCAAACTTATGTTCCAAATGGAGCTCCTGATATTCTTTCCCCAAACCTACTACTTTCATAATCTTTCTCATCTTAGTAAACTGTGATTGCATTCTTCTGGTTGCTGAGGTAAAAAATCTTGGAGTCATCTTTGATATTTCCCTTTCTCTTACAGTCTATATCCAAACTGTCAAGATATCTTATTAGCTGTACTTCAAGCTTTAATGATAATCTGACCACTTTACATAGCTTCTCATTTTACTTCCGGCATGACTTAAATGTTACTTACTCAGTAGACGTCAAGATAGGACACTCTGGAACCCTCACCTCCAACCATGATAGTCTCTATCCCCTTTTCCTGTTCTGCTGTTCTTCATTAGCCCTCGTTGCTATTTATCATGCTGCATATTTTATGTACTTTTTAAATTGTCTGAATCCTTCCCAAGAATACAAATGTCTTGGGAGCGAGAATTTTTGTTTTGTTTACTATTGTATCCCCAATGTTTAAACCAGTGCCTGACATATACTTGGAATTTAATAAATATTTGATGAATGAATGAATAAAAGAAATTAGTACTGAGAATTTTAAAAGGTGAGATATTTAGAGCTATGTGCATAACAGGAGCAAAGAAGCCCTTGGTTACCATCTCCATGGTTCTCCTGTGAGCGAAGCTTTAGTTTTATGAAGTAGCAGCCTAATAACAACAGAAACAACTGAGTACCAATTATGTGCAGAAACTATTCCACATGCTTTATTCACTTCTTATTTTTGCCATACAACCATGAGAAATAGCGGTTATTATCTCTGTTTTACAGATAAGCCTAAACAGCTTGTTCAAAATCACCTTGCTAGCAGGTGATTGTGCTGGATTTAAAAATCAGTTCCATTTGACCCCAAAGTTCAACATTTTTTAAAAAACTATAATTATGTGGGTTACTTTTTGGCTCTTCATTGATGTTTTGGCTAATGGGGGTATTAATGTAAGCAATAAACTAGGCAGAAAAACGGAATGATATACCATTAAGCCTATTGAGTTCAGCATTTTCTTTATTGTGAAAACTTTAGTATAATGCAATTTTAATACTATCTTTATTTGTGGGAGAATCTGAATAGCCAAAATGTAGAGCAAACATTGTTCTCATTTTTAATTGAAAATTAAAGGTTACCCTGCATCAAAAGTTGCGTGCATGTAGCATTAAAAACAGGTGGACTTGACCTCTTTTAGTGTAATATTTAGTTGTTAAAAATGGAATTTTATTTAGTTTGAACATTTCTCTTACATTTAGGAGGCAATAAAAAAGCCCCCCTGCAGCTAATTTAATAACAGAGAATTCTCATGGATGTAATGCAAATATCTGCTGTGAGGCAAACTCACTTCATATTGTTTATTTAATTCTGCATTCATTTCACTGAATTGCACTGTAATGGGATGCAGGGACTCTAACAATGGAAGAGAAAATTGGATAGGTGCATGTGAGAGAAAATTAGTGAGCATATTCTGAACAGACACTGTGATTTTTGTTTTGAGCTTTGTAATGCATTCACTTTGGGATCATAATAAGCAACATAGATCTCACTTAATTTTCCAGATGTAATTTGGAAGAATTTTTTTCTTTTAACACATTTTTAGTTATGGAATAAAATAGTTGATAGATTAATATACTTTCTAGCTTAAAACTTCAGTTTCTAGGTTAAAAAAATATTCACGCTAAGTTACACATAGTTGAGTGATTCAATTAACTAAGGATAATCCTTATTGTGTTTATTTTATGAACAATGGACATAATGAAATCCTTTTTTTTTTTTTTTTTTTTTTTTAAGATGCCTGTCACGGGGAGGGGGGAGGGGGAAGGGATTGCATTGGGAGTTATACCTGATGTAAATGACGAGTTGATGGGTGCTGACGAGTTGATGGGTGCAGCACGCCAACATGGCACAGGTATACATATGTAACAAACCTGCACGTTATCCACATGTACCCTAGAACTTAAAGTATACAAAAAAAAAAAAAAAGAAAAAAACCAGAGATGGGGTCTCACTATGTTCCCCAGGCTAGATTTCGACTTCTGGGCTGGGCTCAATATCTCAACTTCCTGAGAAGCTGAAACTACAGGTGCACCCCACAGTACCTGGCTTAGAGTGAAACTTTGGTGAGGTGAGATATGGGAAATCACTTTATAAATTAGAATTCTTATGTAAATGTAAAATGATAGTGGTTTTGCTACTATTCTTATGGTTTAAAGGGATTATTAAATACTTTATCAACTTTGTATTTTCTTCAAAAAATTGATGGTTTTGGATTATAACATTCAACTTTTTGTTTTTTTTTTTTTTTAGTTAATGCAGAATTTCCTGAAGTATAAGGTAAGCCACTGATGAACTTACACTATAGTACTGGTAACTGAGCAACATCATAACCCTTATTCATATTCTATTTTCTTTTTCACCATTTTGTTTCTAAAATAGCATTGATATTTACATTTTATTATTTTTTGTGGTTATAAACAAGTCAGTAGTACACATTTCAGTGAATATATCTTTGCATATTGGTATAATTTTATGCCAAATTTTCTCATTGAAATGGTATCTCACTTAAAAAGCTTTGCCCAGAACCTTTCTGAGTTAAAATGGAATACACTTTCTGTAGCTTCTCCCAAATTTTTCATTGCAATAATTTTAAATCTACAAGAGGTTCATCTGAATGTCACATGCCACAATGCATGGAAGTGCTAAAATATAACTTATGTGCCAAAAAAGAAAAAGAAAAAAGTACATTTTTCTATTAGTAATTTCTAATTTCATTGTATTGTGGTCAGAATTGTATGAACTGTGTCTTTGGTTTTATGGCCCAAAATATGGTCTATATTAGTTAATGTTCCATTTGACTTAATAAGAATACATATTCTGCTATTGTTGGGTGGAGTGTTTTGTAAATATCAGTTAGGTTAAGTTGGCTGATAGTGCTCAAGTTTTATATCTATATTATTTTTCTAGGACTTCTATAAGAGAGCACCACAAACAGTATCTTAAACTGATGCTAGGGTTTTGGCAGGGCTGTTTCCTTTGAAGATACTAGGGAAGGATCTGTTTCAGGCTTCTTTCCTAGATTTTGGTAATTCCTTCCCTTTCAGCATCATAACTCCAAATTTCACATGGTGTTATCCTTGTGTGCATGTCTCTGTGTGCAAATTTCCTCTTTTTAAAATCCAATCCAGTCATACTAGCTTAGGAGTCTATTCTACTCCAGTATGACCTCAACATAATTAATAACATCTGTAATGATCTTATTTCCAAATAAGGTCACATTCCGAAACATTGAGGGTTAGGACTTCACCATATAAATTTTTGGGAACATAGTTCAACCCATAACAACATTCTTACGACAGTGCAATCAAACTGGAACTCAGGATTAAGAAACTCACTCAAAACCACTCAACCACATGGAAACGGAACAACCTCCTCCTGAATGACTACTGGGTACATAACGAAATGAAGGCAGAAATAAAGATGTTCTTTGAAACCAATGAGAACAAAGACACAACATACCAGAATCTCTGGGACACATTTAAAGCAATGTGTAGAGGGAAATTTATAGCACGAAATGCCCACAAGAGAA
>NW_012108652.1:1182288-1183778 GCF_000951045.1 Mandrillus leucophaeus
AGAAGACATTTATGCAGCCAACAGACACATGAAAAAATGCTCATCATCACTGGTCATCAGAGAAATGCAAATCAAAACCACAATGAGATACCATCTTACACCAGTTAGAATGGCAATCATTAAAAAGTCAGGAAACAACAGGTGCTGGAGAGGATGTGGAGAAATAGGAATATTTTTACACTGTTGGTGGGACTGTAAACTAGTTCAACCATTATGGAAGACAGTGTGATGATTCCTCAAGGATCTAGAACTAGAAATACCATTTGACCCAGCCATCCCATTACTGGGTGTATACTCAAAGGATTATAAAACATGCTGCTATAAAGACACATGCACATGTATGTTTATTGTGCCACTGTTCACAATAGAAAGACTTGGAACCAACCCAAATGTCCATTATTGACAGACTGGATTAAGAAAATGTGGCACATATACACCATGAAATACCATGCAGCCATACAAAAGGGTGAGTTCATGTCTTCCGTAGGGACATGGATGCAGCTGGAAACCATCATTCTCAGCAAACTATCGCAAGGACAGAAAACCAAACACCGCATGTTCTCACTCATAGGTGGGAACTGAACAATGAGAACACTTGGACACAGGAAGGGGAACATGACACACTGGGGCCTGTTGAGGCATGGTGGGAGGTGGGAGGGATAGCATTAGGAGATATACCTAAGGTAAATGATGAGTTAATGGGTGCAGCACACCAACATGGGACATGTATACATATGTGACAAACCTGCATGTTGTGCACATGTACCCTAGAACTTAAAGTGTGTGTGTGTATATATACATAAACAACATTCTTATCTTCTGTGTAGTTTAACATATATTTTTGAGAGACAAATATTGAAATCTCCAACTTTAGTTATGGGTTTGTCTATTTCTGTATATATTGGCAGTTCTATCATATTTTGCCTCATGTACTTTGAAGCTCTGTACTTAGGTGCATAAACTCTTATAATTGTTTTGTCTTCTTATGAATTAACTTCTTTATTGTTATAAAATAGTTATTTATCTTTGTAATATGTTTTGTTCTGAAGTTGACTGTTAAATATTAATACAGACACTCACGGTTTCTTTTGGTTTATGTTAGTATTTGTCTATCTATCTATCTATCTATCTATCTATCTATCTATCTATCTATCTATCAATCATCTGTCTACCTATCTATCAATCATCTATTTTTGTATCTAGATTTAAGAGGCATGGATTCCTGGAAATGTCACATAGCTCTGTAAAGATTTGGTACACGTTTCAGTGTATACACTCCCCTCTGTGTGAAAGAACATACCAACTTCGCTTAGGAGACTCATCTGTTATTCTGAGCCAGACAGTACATGTGATGCATAAATAAAAGACCTGGAGGAGTTAATGCACCTTCAGGCATCTAAGTTCATTTGGAATTTTAATAAAAGTGATTAAATATTTAGTAGACCCTGAGAACTACTGATATCCCTTTCTGGCAAGGTCAGGCTTTGTAA
>NW_012108652.1:1188198-1190051 GCF_000951045.1 Mandrillus leucophaeus
CAATTAAAAGAACTAGAGAAGCAAGAGCAAACACATTCAAAAGCTAGCAGAAGGCAAGAAATAACTAAGATCAGAGCAGAACTGAAGGAGATAGACACAAAAACCCTTCGAAAAATCAATGAATCCAGGAGCTGGTTTTTTGAAAAGATCAACAAAGTTGATAGACCGCTAGCAAGATTAATAAAGAAAAGAGAGAAGAATTAAATAGACTCAATAAAAAATGATAAAGGGGATATCACCACCTATCCCACAGAAATACGAACTACCAACAGAGAATACTATAAACACCTCTATGCAAATAAACTAGGAAATCTAGAAGAAATGGATAAATTCCTGGAGACACACACTCTCCCAAGACTAAACCAGGAAAAAGTGGAGTCCCTGAATAGACCAATAACAGGCTCTGAAATTGAGGCAATAATTAATACCCTACCAACCAAAAAAAGTCCAGGACCAGATGGATTCACAGCCGAATTCTGCCAGAGGTACAAGGAGGAGCTGATGCCCTCTCTCACCACTCCTATTCAACATAGTGTTAGAAGTTCTGGCCAGGGCAATCAGGCAAGAGAAAGAAATAAAGGTATTCAATTAGGAAAAGAGGAAGTCAAATTGTCCCTGTTTGCAGATGATATGATTGTATATTTAGAAAACCCCATCATCTCAGCCCAAAATCTCCTCAAGCTGATAAGCAACTTCAGCAAATTCTCAGGATACAAAATCAATGTGCAAAAATCACAAGCATTCTTATACACCAATAACAGACAGAGAGCCAAATCTTGAATGAACTACCATTCACAATTGCTTCAAAAAGAATAAAATACCTAGGGATCCAACTTACAAGGAATGAGAAGGACCTGTTCAAGGAGAACTACAAACCACTGCTCAGTGAAATAAAAGAGGACACAGACAAACGGAAGAACATTCCATGCTCATGGATAGGAAGAATCAACATCATGAAAATGGTCATACTGCCCAAGGTAATCTATAGATTCAATGCCATCCCCATTAAGCTACCAATGACTTTCTTCACAGAATTGGAAAAAACTACTTTAAAGTTCATATGAAACCAAAAAAGAGCCCTCATTGCCAAGACAATCCTAAGCCAAAAGAATGAAACTGGAGGTATCATGCTATCTGACTTCAAACTATACTACAATGCTACAGTAACCCAAACAGCATGATACTGGTATCAAACCAGAGATATAGACCAATGGAACAGAACAGAGCCCTCAGAAATAATACCACACATCTACAACCTTCTGATCTTTGACAAACCTGGAAAAAACAAGAAATGGGGAAAAGATTCCCTATTTAATAAATGGTACTGGGAAAACTGCCTAGCCATATGTAGAAAGCTGAAATGGGATCCCTTCCTTACACCTTATACGAAAATTAATTCAAGATGGATTAAAGACTTAAATGTTAAACCTAAAACCATAAAAACCCTAGAAGAAGACCTAGGCAATACCATTCAGTACATAGGCATGGGCAAGGACTTCATGTCTAAAATACCAAAAGCAATGGCGACAAAAGCCAAAATTGACATGGGATATAATTAAACTAAAGAGCTTTTGCACAGCCAAAGAAACTACCATCAGAGTGTATAGGCAACCTACAGAATGGGAGAAAATTTTTGCAATCTACTCATCTGGGTAGATTGGGCTAATATCCAGAATGTACAATGAACACAAACAAATTTACAAGAAAAAAACAAACAACCCCATCAAAAAGTGGGTGAAGGATATGAACAGAAACTTCCCAAAAGAAGACATTTATGCAGCCAACAGACACATGAAAAAATGCTCATCATCACTGGTCATCAGAGAAATGCAAATCAAAACCACAATGAGATA
>NW_012108652.1:1191101-1199559 GCF_000951045.1 Mandrillus leucophaeus
TTTATTGTTATAAAATAGTTATTTATCTTTGTAATATGTTTTGTTCTGAAGTTGACTGTTAAATATTAATACAGACACTCACGGTTTCTTTTGGTTTATGTTAGTATTTGTCTATCTATCTATCTATCTATCTATCTATCTATCTATCTATCTATCTATCAATCATCTGTCTACCTATCTATCAATCATCTATTTTTGTATCTAGATTTAAGAGGCATGGATTCCTGGAAATGTCACATAGCTCTGTAAAGATTTGGTACACGTTTCAGTGTATACACTCCCCTCTGTGTGAAAGAACATACCAACTTCGCTTAGGAGACTCATCTGTTATTCTGAGCCAGACAGTACATGTGATGCATAAATAAAAGACCTGGAGGAGTTAATGCACCTTCAGGCATCTAAGTTCATTTGGAATTTTAATAAAAGTGATTAAATATTTAGTAGACCCTGAGAACTACTGATATCCCTTTCTGGCAAGGTCAGGCTTTGTAAAATTGCCACTAATACTTTTGCCACTCTTTGAGAAACCTGAAGAACTCTGTCAACGATTTAGAGTATTTGTGTGCCTTTTCTAGAAGTACCATAGGGTTGAAATAAAAAATCTGTAGCACAGTCAAAAAAAAAAAAAAAAAAGGAAAAAAAAGAAAAGAAGAGACCTGGGAAGTCAGGTGAGATGTCCAGACATCTTCCTCCTTCTGCTTCTTGATTGTGTGCACCCATGAGATTACTAGTAAAGTCTGGCAGTGAGTAATGTCTCTGAATTGTGGGACTCTGATCCTTTCGATAACTAATCATTTGTATTTGCTCATATACTTAAATACCAACCAAAAGGATAATTAAAAAATTTTTTTAACGTTTTTATTTCAAGGTCCCATTTTGCTTGGTAGTAGCTGAGGTAAAAGACTCAGAGAATGGTAGGGGAACGTAAACTTGCCAATTACAGATTTATTACCCTCTTCAGATTTAAAACATATCTATAACTAACCTAAACTGGTGATAGTTATTCTATTCAAAGTTCTATTCCTTATTGAGTCTGTTATTGTGTTCCCCCTTCTATATTCTAACATGGCTTCTGGAGGTAGGAGGAAGTTTAACTTGTCCTCATTGAGATGAGGAAAAGGTGATTTTTCTACATGAGGGTTCCCTGCTGTCATCTATGTTCTCTCTTGGCCAGTGAGTGTGCATTTGTTGACATGTGTTACTGTGTTTTGGGCTGGTGACACTCATCTTGTGGTCACTCTACAAGGTCAGTGACCAGGGGGTGGCTGTTTTCATCTGCTGACCTGACTTCATCTTGGAACCTGCTATTCCTGCAGGTTCTCTGAGACCCAGCCATGAATCACCTCATCCCTTACCATAATGGCCCTATATCAGCCCCACTGGCTTCAACTCAGCTATATTTCTTGTCCAGAGCATGTGTGAATGCTTGAAGATTTTTCCTTATCCATGGAACCAAGGGAATCTCTGTGGGAGGAATGCTTTCTTCAACCCTCTTTCTGCCCAGGTGTTTCCCAAATAATTTCTATTTTGGCGCAGTTGTTCCAAACTGCGCAGATGCTTTTATCTTAGAATCTCTAATGGTAACCAGCGGGACAAAGCCTGTCTAATGTCAGCTGAACTTTCTCATGCTTTGATGTCATTGCCTCTTAATAAGTGATCTCTAAGGCAGTAATAAGAAGTCTGTCATCCCACCTTTTTCTCTAGTCTTGGCACCTCGTACCCCCTTTCAGCTTGTCTTGACCATCTCCTTTTTTGCTCAATTGAAGGAAATTATTTATGACATAAACTTTTTCTTTTTTATTCCATGATCTTCTTGTGAACCCACCATCAGCTTCCTAGTGCAATAGACCTGAAGGCTAATGTGTAACAATTGAGTCATGTGGGGGACATGATTTATAGGGTCATGAACCATAGATTGGTTTAATATTTCCAAAACTATTGTCCCCATTATGCAAACCAACAACAAATGGAACCTACAGAAAATCAGATAGTATTCATATTTTGCTGATAACACTTCTAGGGATATTGGAACTGAATGAAGTTGCAGAAATGAGTTGTCTTTTGAAAAATTGCCTAGAAGGAGGGGCCAGAGGATGGTGAAAAGGATCAAGCAATTAAATGAGATACCAGTGTTTTGCTGATTCCCCGTATTCACAAAATACTTATCATAGATTACTTCATTCATCTTTTCAAGAAGATTGTAAGTTAGATTTAAGAAAAAAATCTACTTTATATATGAAGGACCAGAGAAGAATATTACAATAAATGTGGCAGGGACAGAACGTGGTCCACAAATGCCCATTTTGTGAATCTCAAACCTGTGTTTAGTCTACCAAATCCTTTTATATGTGCTAGAAAAGACTCCAGGCTTAGTCTACAAAGACTACAGACAGTCTCTTATACACCTCACTAGCATCAATGCAAAGGAGTAGATAGGCTGTTATGCTTTCTGTTAATTTTTTCCCATTTAAGTTATGCCTCTTCACATCTTTTTTTTTCTGATTAAAATTCTGTCAATAGACACATAGGTAGGGAGACTATTCCTGAGTGGTGCATGCCTCTAGAAAAGCAACCTATAAGTGAGATAAAGTTTAGATTTCATAAAGGAGATATTTATAGAGTACATTGGTGTTTTGGGAGAAACAAAGTGAAAATATTTTTAGCCTAGAGTTTCTTGGATGCTTGAAAATATGGTGCTACAAAAACTTAAATTGGGCTCAACAATTCTGGAGACTGTGATCTAAATCAAAAGGCATTTTGATAGCTTATGGATTTTTTTTTCTTCCCTGAAACTGTTGGAAGCCATAGATTTGAAAAGAAATTTCACACAGGTATGATTATCACAGCATCGATAAACTGTTATCTCTATAGAATGGCAATAGGCAAGTCATGTTTTGTGAGACCGGGTTCTTCAACATTAAGAGATATCAGAGGCCAGTATGAGAAAGCCAACCTCAAAACACGGGATATGATAGATGATAAGCCGTTCATGAGGAAGTCTCACCAACATTAACTTTACCAAGTTTGCTTAAACGTAAATAAGGGCTTTATATTGAATGGCTTGACATAAGGAGTTTTTGTCTTTCTCCATTTTTAATTTAACAAGAAAATATAGCTGTGTCAACTAAAATGTCACCACTTGAAGCAATAGCTTCCAACTTTCCCAGTTGCACCTCTTATCAGTAAAATATTTTTTAAAATGCATTTCTGGCCATGTGGTGGCTCATGCCTGTAATCTTAGCACTTTGGAAGGCTGAAGAGGGTGGATCACTTGAAGCCAGGAATTTGAGACCAGCCTGGCCAACGTGGCGAAACCCCATCTCTCAAAAATTAGCTGGACATGGTGCTGCATGCCTGTAGTCCCAGCTACTCAAGAGGCTGAGGCACGAGGATTGCTTGAATCTGCGAGGCGGAGGTTGCAGTAAGCAGATATTGTGTCACTGCACTCCAGCCTGGGTGACAGAGTGAGACTCTGCCTAAAAAAACAAGCAAAAGCATGCATCTCCAAATTATATTACTTTTATTTATTTTAAAGTTATATAGTGAGTAATTGTATGTAATAAAAAACACACCCAAATAGAAATTTAAAGTAAAATAAATAAAAATAAAATGAATAATATTTAAAAATTAAGAATTTAAATGTCTAACAAACATTTTGCTTTCACTGAAAATACTAGTATCACTATTAATAGGTGTAGAGTACATTTCATTTGAAAAATTTGGATTAAGACTTTGTGATTCAGTTATTTGAAGGTCTGATTCTAAGGTGGGTTTATTTCAGTATCTATTACAATATTGGGTGTCATAATTGATAAAGACAACTCACAAAACACCAAAATAAAAATAGATTGGTTGTGTTTATTAATCATGGAATTCATGAAACACTCATCTATCAATTTTGTGAGTTTTAAAATTAAAAAGTACTAATTTTTCACATTTCTTGATATTAATACATGTTTTTGGCATACCAATTAAGAATTGTTCAAAAAAATTGTCATTTCATATTAAAACAAAATAGTTGTAAAATATTCTTAGCCTTTTTATTTGCAGAATTTCAAACCATGTTTAAAAATTGTTTCTAAATTTTTGGGAAGTGAATACATGAGAATTTTACATTATATATGCATTCATTATTTTTAGCAAGAAAATCATCTGAGAATGTAAACATTCCCAAGCATTTATTTTTATTTTTTTTTTTAATCAAGAAAATCACCTTGCTGGGTGCAGTGACTCATGTAATCCTAGAACTTTGGGAGGCCAAGGCAGGATGATCACCTGAGGTCAAGAGTTCGAGATCAGCCTGGGCCACACGGTGAAATCCCATCTCTACTAAAAAATACAAAAATTAGTCAAGTGTGGTGGCACATGCCTGTAATCCCGGCTACTTAGGAGGCTGAGGCCGGAGAATCGCTTGAACCTAGGAGGCGGGGGCTGCAGTGAGACGAGATCGTATCATTGCACTCCAGTCTGGGCTACAGAGTGAGACACTGTATTAAAAAAAAAAAAAAAGAAAAGAATATCATCTAAGAATGTAAGCATTCACAAGCATTCATTTTCTAAATGCTCTATTTTATTTTGAAAAAGAATTAGTCTCTTACTTGTTAAAACATCAGCTTGACTGTGAAGAGACTTATTAAATATGTTTACTTTGTCAGAAAATTTGCTTGATAGAGATTACTTTATCCATTAAAGATGAGTGATTTTGGAACTTTGTTTTTTGAGAAAAGAATGATGCTTTATACTTATTTAAGTTGACAAATCTTAAGTACTTGGCTTGAGCTAACTAGTGAACCTGTTGTGGTAGAAAAAACTTTCTGGTTACTTCTCATATCATAACAGAATATTGTAAATATCCTATTTAATATTCTTATTTTTATAAACATAATAACATTATGATATTCCAAAGCAAGTGACTATAATAGATCACAAAGCCTGTCAGTTAATGAATTTGAGAGGACAAAAATTATCAAACCCTCTCTCTGATGTAAAATTTATTCCCCCAGGTTACTTCACAGCAGGGTACGTGGATCAACCCACATATTAAGTATGACTCAAGTTATCTTTTTATTTTTGTTTTTAGACAAGAAAAACATAATTAAGAAATTAAAATCACAGTGGATTATTATAAATACATGAAAGTTCCACTACTTTGGAGATCATAGTACTAAAGTGGTGTTTTCCAAACTTTAGTGTATATTTAGTGTATGTAAGAACAATCTAGAAAGAATATTAAAATGCAGATTTCTAGGCTCTATCCAAAGCGATTTTGATTTAACAGGTCTAAAGTATAACTTGGAAATCTATAATTTTCTCAGCCATCTTAGATATTTCAAATGCAGCTCCTTAGTAGAAAACACTTTGAGAAACCCAAACTAGAGGGACTGTAATAATTTTTTTGTATTCCTTATGGTAGCTTCCTCAGTTTACGGTTGTCAGCACATTGAAGTTCAGTTTGAGACTCTGCCTAAATACTCAAGAAATAAAATGCAGTGAACAAGTAATGGTCATTAGTATATTTAATTAGAGAGCTATAATTAGTAGTTAAAATTCCCAACATAACTATTACCAACATGTAACCATCTAATTTGTGCATATTAGTTAATGGATCATATCCCAGATGTCAGATAAGGACCCCATCCTGTAACCTCTTAAGACACAATTTCCTCAAGTTTCCCCCTTGTAGACATGCATTGCAGATAAGCCGCCCCACCACAGAGCAGGCTTTATCTTCTGTTACCCTCATTTAGCCCCACCGGGATGTGAGGTTGGGTGGAGACATCATGAGGTGATTGCAAAAGGGGAGAGTGGCAGCACACTCAGCTTCACAGAGGAGAAGCTAAGGAGCTGACTACTCTGAGCTGTTCTGTTTCCTAGGGCTGTGCTCTGTCTCTGTGTGTACTGTGACCTTGTGGCTCCACCTCTTCTGGATGCTGCTACCGCAGAGGCCTGGATCCTGGCCCTTCCCTGTGACTTAACGTGCTCTGTCACCATCAGGCAGCCCTCTGACCCTGGTAACCTCCTCTCCCAAGAACAGACAGCCTGTCCCCAGATATCCCAATAGTGATGAGTAACAGAGGTAGCTGTGAACTTCTTTAGTTTCCATTGCTGAGTCAGGGCTTTCCTGTCTCCTCCTGGGCAGGTCCAGCCTTGGTCTCTTGGCAGGGCATCAGCTTTGCTGATCACTCTCCAGCTTACCATGTGACTGATGCCAAAGTGGTGGTGTACTGTGCCCAGCAGAGCCCTGGGAGCCACTGCTACCTTCAGAGAGGTTCCTTGCTGAGAAACAAAGTGCTTCACCTTCCCCACCATGGCTGCTTCTGGCTAAACCCAGTCTTCCACCATGCTAGATCTTGAGCTGCTGCCCTTCTCCTGAGGAGAAACTAGGGTGAGGAGGGAAAAGTCTTGTTGCTAAGTGTTGCCATTGTGGCTTTTCTTGCCTTCTCCAAAAAAGTGCTGCCAGATCCCAAGAAAACTTTTTCCAGAACATTAGTCTGGGTAGATTTTTTGAGTAATACCCCAAAAGCACAGGCAACCAAAGCAAAATGGGATCACAAGTTAAAAAGCTTCTGCCCGGCAAATGGAACAATCAACAAAGTGAAGAGACAACCCACAGATGGAAGAAAATATATGCAAACTAGCCATCTAAAAAGGGGTTAATAAACAGACTATATAAGGAGGTCAAACAGCTCAATAGGAAGAAAAATTGATTGAAAGATGGGCAAAAGGTGTGAATGACAGTTCTCAAAAGAAGACATACAAATGGCCAACAGGTATATGAAAAGATGCTCAGTATCATTGATAATCAGAGAAACAGAAACCAAAACTACAATGAAGTATCATCTCACCCAGTGATATGGTTTGGGTCTGTGTCCCCACCCAAATCTGATCTTGAATTATGATCCCATAATTTCCACATGTTGTGGGAGGGACCCGGTGGAAGATAATTGAATCATGGGGGCAGTTTCCCCCATACTGTTCTCATGGTGTTGAGTAAGTCTCATGAGATCTATAAGGGGTTTCCACTTTTGCTTTTCTCTCATTCTCGCTCTTGCCACTGCCATATAAGAAGCGCTTTTTGACTTCCACCATAATTTTGAGGCCTCCCTAGCCATGTGGAACTGTTAAGTCCTTTAAATCTCTTTCTCTTCCTAGTCTAGGTTATGTCTTCATGAGCAGTGTTAAAATGGACTAATACACCCAGTTAAAATGTCTTCTATCAAAAAGAAAGTCAACAACAAATGCCAGTGAGGATGGCTAGAAAGGGTAACCTTTGTTCACTGTTGGTGAGAATGTAAGCTAGTACAACCACTATAAAGAATACTATGGAGGTTCCTCAAAAACCTAAAAATAGAACTACCATATGATCCAGCATATTGGTGGAACCCACCCCCAATATTTCAACCTAGGTTCTTTCTATTTTCCATAAGTGTTGGCTGACTGAGAAATAAAGAGAGATAGTATAAAGAGAGGAATTTTACAGCTGGGCTGCTGGGGGTGACATCACATATTGGTAGGACTGTGATACCCGCCTGAGTCTCAGACCAGCAAGTTTTTATTAAGGGTTTCAAAAGGGGAGGGTGTGTAAGAACAAGGAGTAGGTACAAAGATCACATGCTTCAATGGGCAAAAAGTAGAACTACTAATAAGGGTCTAACAAAGATCACATGCTTCTAAGGGAATGGGACAAAGGACAGAAGCAGAACTACTAATAAGGGTCCAACAAAGATCACAAGGCAAAGGGCAAAAGCAGAACCTCTGATAAGAGTGTATGTTCAGCGGTGCACGTATTGTCTTGATAAACATCTTAAACAACAGAAAACAGGGTTCGAGAGCAGAGAACCAGTCTGACCACAAATTTACCAGGGTGGAGTTTTTCCCCACCCTACTAAGCCTGAGGGTACTGCAGGAGACCAGGGTGTATCTCAGTCCTTATCTCAATTGCATAAGACAGACATTCCCAGAGCGGTCATTTATAGACCTCCCCCCAGGGATTCATTCCTTTCCCAGGGTATTAATATTAATATTCTTTGCTAGGAAAAGAATTTAGTGACATCTCTCCTACTTGCACTTCCATTTATAGCCTCTCTGCAAGACAAAAATATGGCTCTTTTTGCCTAACCCCTCGGGCAGTCAGACCTTATGGTTGTCTTGCCTTGTTCCCTAAAAATCACTGTTATTTTGTTCTTTTTCAAGGTGCACTGATTTCATATTGTTCAAACACAAATCTTTTACAATCTGTTTGTACAGTTAACACGATTATCACAGTGGTCCTGAGGTGACATACATCCTCAGCTTACAAAGATAACAGGATTAAGAGATTAAAGTAAAGACAGGAGTAAGAAATTATAAAAGTATTTTAGAAATGAAGTCCTTGCCCATGCCTATGTCCTGAATGGCATTACCTAGGTTTTCTTCTAGGGTTTTTATGGTATTAGGTCTAACATTTAAGTCTCTAATC
>NW_012108652.1:1201399-1206170 GCF_000951045.1 Mandrillus leucophaeus
TTATAAAAGTATTATTTGGAAACTGATAAATGTCCATATTAAAATGAAATCTTCACAATGTATGTTCCTCTGCTGCAGCTCCAGCTGGTCCCTCCATTCATGGTCCCTGACTTCCCACAACACCAGCAAACCTATTTCTAGGTATATACCCAAAATAACAGAAATAAATATATTAAAGAGATAGTTCCACTCCCATGTTTATTGCAGCACTATTCACAATAGTCAAGATTTGGAATCAACCAAAGTGTCCATCAAGGAATAAATGGATAAAGTAAATGTGGAATATATACACAGTGGAGTGCTATCCAGTCATAAAAAGAATGACATCTTTTCATTTGCAATGACATGGATGGAACTGGAGGTCACTATGTTAAGTGAAATAAGCCAGGCACTGAAAGACACACGTCACAGTTCTCACTCATTTGTGGGAGCAAAAAATGAAAACAATTGAACTCATGGAGATAGAGGAGAACGATGGTTACCAGATGATTGGAAGGGTAATGGGGTGGGGAAGTGGGGGATGATTAATGGGTACAAAAACATAGTTAGACAGAGTGAAGAAAATACAGTATTTGATAAAACAACCGGGTGATTACAGTCAACAATAATTTACTGTAAATTTATAAATAACTGAAAGAGTATCATTGAAATGTTTGTAACACAAATAAATGAAAAATGCTTGAGGTGATGTATACACCATTTACCTTGATGTGATTATTACACATTGTATCCTTGTATCAAAATAGTTCATGTTCCCCATAAGTTATATAACTACTATGTACTCATAAAAATAAAAAGTAAAAATTAGAAAAAGATAATGAAAACATAAGCTGCAGACTGAGACAAAATATTTGCAGAAAACATATATGTTAAAGGACTCTTATTCAAAATGTACAAAGAACTCAAAACTTAACAGTAAGAAAAACAATCCATTTAAAAAATGAAGTTCTTAACAAACATCTCACCAAAAAAGATATACAGATGGCAAATAACATATGAAAAGATACTCCAGATAATTTGTTGTCAAGGAAATGCAAATTAAAACAACATGTAGATACCACCATACATTTATTAGAATTGTCAAAATTCAGAACACCAACAACACTAAATGCTGGCAAGGATGTGGAGCAACAGGAACTCTTATTCATTGGCGATGGGAATGCAACAATCTGGTACAGTCACTTTTGGAGACTAGCAATTTGGCAGTTTCTTATAAAACTAAACATATTCTTAGCATAAGGCCCAGCAATCATGCTCCTTGATATTTACCCAAAGGAGGTGAAAACTTATATCCTTAGAAAAACTTGCACATGGATGTTTATAGTAGCTTTATTCATAATTGACAAAAGTAGGAAGCAACCAAGATGTCCTTATTTAGTGCTAAGAGGACAGAAGCTACCAAGCCATGGAAAGACATAGAAGAAACTTAAATCTTATTACTAAGGAAAAGAAGCCAGTCTGAAAAGGCTACATATTGTATGATTCCAACTATATGACAATCTGGAAAAGGCAAAACTATGGAAACAGAAAAAGGATCAGTAGTTGCCAGGGGTTGAAGGGAGGGAGGGATGTATAGGTAAAGCATAGAGGATTTTTCAGGGCAGTGAAACTATTATGTATGACATTATAATGGTGGGTACATGTCTTTATAAGCTTGTCCAATCCCTCAGGATGGAGAACACCAAGTGAACCTTAATGTAAACTATGGTTTTGTGGTAACAATGATGTGTCAAGGTAGGTTCATCACTTGTAGCCAATGGACCACTCTGGTGGGAGTGTTGATTATGGGGGAGTCTAAGTCGATGCATGTGTGAAGACAAGGGGCATATGGGATATCTTTTTACCTTCTGCTCAATTTTGCTGTGAACTTAAAACTTCTCTAAAAATAAAGTATGTTAAAAATATGTATAGACAAGATTCTCTGATGGAAGTAAGTTTGGTTTTGCTGATTCTTACTAATCTGTGGACTGGCACATAGCCCTAATTGTTGTCAGACCTATTTAGAATGTGAAGTATTTGATACCAGCCTGTCCTCAACTCTGGGGTCAAGTCATTCATTTTTGAACAAAATAAAAGTTTTATTCAGATGTCCAGTTCCAAGATGGCCAAATAGGAACAGTTCCAGTCTACAACTCCCAGTGTGAGCGACGCAGAAGATGAGCGATTTCTGCACTCCAATGAGGTACTGGGTTTATCTCACTGGGGCTTGCCGGACAGTGGGTACAGGCCATGGAGTGTGAGCAGAAGCAGGGCGTGGCATTGCCTCACCTGGGAAGTGCAAGGGGTTGGGGAATTCCCCTTCCTAGCCAAAGGAAGCTGTGACAGACAGTACCTGGAAAATCAGGACACTCCCACTCTGATACTGTGCTTTTCCAATGGTCTTAGCAAAAGGCACACCAGGAGATTATATCCTGCACCTGACTTGGAGGGTCTCACCCCCATGGAACCTCGCTCACTGCTAGTACAGCAGTCTGAGATTGAACTGCAAGGTGGCAGTGAGGCTGGGGGAGGGGCGTCCACCATTGCTGAGGCTTGAGGATGTAAACCAAGCAGCTGGGAACCTCGAACTGGGTGGAGCCCACTGCAGCTCAAGGAGGCCTGCTTGCCTCTGTAGACTCCGCCTCTGGGTTCAGGGCATAGCTAAAAAAAAAGGCAGAAGAAACTACTGCAGATTTAAACGTCCCTGTCTGACAGCTTTGAAGAGAGTAGTGGTTCTCTCAGCACAGAGTTTGAGATCTGAGAATAGACAGACCGCCTCCCCAAGTGGGTCCATGACGCCCGAGTGGCCTAACTGGAGACATCTCCCAGTAGGGGCCAACTGACACCTCATACAGCTGGGTGCCCCTCTGAGATGAAAATTCCAGAGGAAGGATTAGGCAGAAACATTTGCTGTTATGCAATATTCACTCTTCTGCAGCCTCCACTGGTGATACCCAGGCAAACAGGGTCTGGAGTGGACCTCCAGCAAACTCCAAGAGACCTGCAGCTAAGGGTCCTGACTGATAGAAGGCAAACTAACAAACAGAAAGGACATCCACAGCAAAACCCCATCTGTATGTCACCATCATCAAAGACCAAAGGTAGATAAAACCACAAAGATGGGGAGGAATCAGAGCAGAAAAGCTGAAAATTCTAAAAATCAGAGTGCCTCTTCTACTCCAAAGGAATGCAGCTCCTCACCAGCAATGGAACAAAGCTGGATGGAGAATGACTTCAACAAGTTGAGAGAAGAAGGCTTCAGATGACAGGTAATAACAAACTCCTCCAAGCTAAAGGAGGATGTTCGAACCCAATGCAAACAAGCTAAAAACCTTGAAAAAAGATTAGACGAATGGCAAACTAGAATAAACAGCATAGAGAAGACCTTAAATGACCTGATGGAGCTGAAAACCATGGCACAAGAACTACATGACAAATACACAAGCTTCAGTACCTGATTCGATCAAGTGGAAGAAAGGGTATCAGTGATTGAAGATCAAATGAATGAAATGAAGTGAGAAGAGAAGTTTAGAGAAAAAAGAGTAAAAACAAACAAACAAAACCTCCAAGAAATATGGGAATATGTGAAAAAACCAAATCTATATCTGATTGGTGTACCTGAAAGTGACGAGGAGAATGGAAACAAGTTGGAAAAGACTCTGCAGGATATTATCCAGGAGAACTTCCCCAACCTAGCAAGGCAGGCCAACATTCAAATCCAAGAATACAGAGAATGCTACAAATATACTCCTTGAGAAGAGCAACTCCAAGACAATAATTGTCAGATTCACCAAAGTTGAAATGAAGGGAAAAATGTAAAGGGCAGCCAGAGAGAAAGGTCGGGTTACCTACAAAGGGAAGCCCATCAGACTAACAGTGGATCTTTCAGCAGAAACTCTACAAGCCAGAAGAGAGTGGGGGCCAAATTCAAATTTCTTAAAGAAAAGAATTTTCATCACAGAATTTCATATCCAACCAAACTAAGTTTCATAAGTGAAGGAGAAATAAAATCCTTTACAGACAAGCAAATGCTGAGAGATTTTGTCACCACCAGGCCTGCCTTACAAGAACTCCTGAAGGAAGCACTAAACATGGAAAGGAACAAATGGTGCCAGTCACTGCAAAACCATGCCAAGTTATAAAGACCATTGATGCTAGAAAGAAACTGCATCAACTAATGAGCAAAATAACCAGCTAACATCATAATGACAGGATCAAATTCACTCATACCTATATTAACCCTAAATGTAAATGGGCTAAATGCTCCAATTAAAAGACACAGACTGGCAAATTGGATAAAGAGTCAAGACCCATCAGTCTGCTGTATTCAGGAGACCCATTTCACATGCACACACAGGCTCAAAATAAAGGGATGGAGGAAGATCTGCCAAGCAAATGGAAAACAAAAAAAGGCAGGAGTTGCAATCCTAGTCTCTGATAAAACAGACCTTAAACCAACAAAGGTAAAAAGAGACAAAGAAGGCCATTACATAATGACAAAGGAATCAATTCAACAAAAAGAGCTAACTATCCTAAATATATAGGCACCCAATACAAGAGCACCCAGATTCATAAAGCAAGTCCTTAGAGACCTACAAAGAGACTTAGACTCCACACAATAATAATGGGGAACTTTAATACGCCACTGTCAACATTAGATAGATCAATGATACAGAAAGTTAACAAGGATATCCAGGAATTGAACTCAGTTCTGCACCAAGCGGACCTAACAGACATCTACAGAACTCTCTACCCCAAATCAACAGACTATACATTCTTCTCAGCACCACAT